>NC_056732.1:1804202150-1804349866 GCF_019279795.1 Protopterus annectens
GGATTTTTTTTAATTTTGGTTGATATGCACTAGTCAAACATTAAATTGTTTTTTTTACTATTAACCCCAGATGTTTAATAAAGATGTCATTTTTATGACTTGACCAATTTATGCCTTTTTTTTCCCCAAGTCTTGTGAGGCTACATTTACTGACATTAAAGGTAAGGCTATGACTACTGTACCTGTTGTGCACTTATTGGACACCTTTGGCATTTTTTATTGAAGAAGTTAAAATTGCCAAGTTTGCAGTCACCAGTATATTTGGTTATTAATTGCACATTTCTCACTTTTATATCTGAGAAAAATAGTCTAGTAAGAAGAGATCCCATAACAGAGGCCTGTAGGACACCACTGGTAATCCTGATGGAACAGACAGGTAACCTTCTTCCACGATGAATTGTTGCTTAACAAATGTTTTGCCCAATGAATTACATATGAATTTACATTTAACACATTTGACAATTACTCCCTTACATGGAATAATGCCAAAGGTCTTAGCAAGATCAAGAGAAGCAGTTCACAGTGTCAGCCCTTCATCATGTGCTGCTGTAGTCTATTCAAGGAATGGCAGGAGATTCAAAAGGGAGGTCCCAGCCTTAACAAACCATACTGTTCCATAAGTAACAGAAACTGGTCTCCTGTGTCTTTTTGGATAAGTAGAATTATGATTCCCTACATGAGTTTACTCATATGTGATTCACTCTGAATAAATAATTAATAAATATCTCATATTAGTTTAGCTGGTGGGTGTAAAACTGTTTTGGTCAGAAGTGACACCACCCACTTTGTGAAGTGTTACCACTACAGCCTGTCAATGACATGATCACATGTTGTCATTCTGTTTAACATTAGTAGTGGTTTAGTAAGGTTTTCCTCGATTCTGTGCAGGAAATCACCAGGTATGCTCTCTACCCCCATGGAACATGCTATTAGTCTTTACTCATGGCAGAAATTATCATATATATCTTTGTATAAGTGATGTACGAACCCTTAACCTCTTCTTTTCTGTAACTTTGATCAAACAGATTAATAATGCAGTTCCCCCCTCACCCACTCACTCCTCTAGGTTTTGCACATTTTAGTATTGTGGAGCTCTGCCAACATTTAACTATTTCTCTTTCTCTTCTTGCAATCATGTTTCCACTCCTCTATAACTTGTGTACACTGACTACTGCCTTGCTTACCCTAACTACTTTCTTTTAAACTGCATTCACACTGTTTTTTTTACTTTTCCTTCTTGAGAATTGATACCTGTCACTCACACCTACTAGACACCTAGTCATGTTGAATTTGTAATCATTACACTTCAGATATTGTTTGTACTCACAAAACTTCTGCTATGATCCCCTTCTAAGTTTTTTCTTTCAGTAAATATATTTTGAGAGCTTTTCTCTCTGCACTTCCACTGAAAATGGGTTTGTATGACCTAGTCTGACCTTCCTGGTAAAAAAATAAATACAAATAAATAAACATTGCTTCTCCCTCTATAGCAGTCTGTTACATTTCTTTGCTTAATGTGAAGACATCAGAAATTTTTCTGCAACCACATTCACCATGTCCTGTGGCTGGGTGACCACTCTATTGTTTGTTGATAACCTGATACAGTCACAATATTTTTCTTTCATTTTCTGTTCTAATTAAAAAGTACAAAAGTGTCAGTCTACGTGGCCATGATGAGATTACAGCAAGATCTGAACAATTTGAAAAAAAAAAGTAAATTGTTTATAGACTTTATTATTTTGTATTTTTCTGTGACTAGGGTCATTTCTGAAAGCTAAGTAGTATCTCTTTCTTTCTGTTTTCCTTCTAATTAATTTTGTGATTCAGTTAAAGATTTTTGAGCTCAGTGATATGTATTTATAAATGCAGGTGTGAAAGTTAACAAAATTCATTGATAGTATCATCAGCTGATTTATTTAGGTCACTGGGGATAGTGTTCCAGTCTGTTTCCAAAGTATGTAATTTACTGTTGTACAGTTTGTGCTGGTAAAGCCTAAGATGGATGATTCCTTTATGGCCAGCTATGATTCATCTCTTAGGATAAAGATGACAGTAACATGATCCATAAAAATTACAGACAGTATAACCATGAATGAGGAGCATAATGATCTTAAGTTTGTCAATATGATATCAAAGATGCTGCCATCCAGAGTTGGATTTGACACTTTTGGTCCATTGAGTAATTTATCCAGTTAATATGTGGGTAGTTAAAAATCCTCCAGCACAATATGAAAAATTCCAAACGTTTGCTTTCAGGTACTGTTCAGTGTTGCATGCCAAAATTGGCACAGATTTGTGTTCTTCCTTTCAAAACTATACCTCACAGCCTGGCTCCATGGCACAAAAGGATGGAGTCCTAACTCTGTAGCCCTGATGTCCCAAGCTTAATTATAGGTTCATAGGTTGGTACTAGGTTAAATGCCCTTGTGGGCCATTTTAAGCCTAGTCAATTACCCATGTGGGAATCAAACTCTGTACCTTGTATCTGTAAGGTAAACATCTTAACCATTATGTCACGATGGTATATAGCATCTTGGACACTGGATAAGCCAGGTAGGGGTGTGGGAATGAATGAAATATACCAGCTTGTCCATCTTGGAAGAAGAATTGAGGTTTTGCACACAACTGGTCAATGCCATAGTAGAGGCTGGAGTATCTCCCCCTAGTTGTGGACAGGCTTCCATTTTGGTAGCAGGGAGAGTTTGAATGAACTGGCATCATGGGTGGTGATGCCTGTGATGTCATGCTCACTATACTCAACTAGGAATTCCCCTCTCTCATATCCTAAAACCCCATCCCTGGCCACATATGTGATGCCTGCACGTGTGCATGTGTGTGCATACACACACACACATGCACACACACACACACACACACATACACACACACACACACACACACACACACACACACACACACACACACACACACACACACACACACACACACCACGCATGCAGGCACGCACACACACACAGCTCACACTTCTCTTAAAGGGAAATATCAGTCTTAGAAATCATAGACTGTGAGGCTGTTCTCTTCCCAAAGAAAGAGGTCTCACTTGATGGCCATAGAAGGATTCATCCAACCCCTTCCAGAAGTACTGGAAGGCTTGGGGAGTGAGCCAAATCAGTCAGAAGGAGCATGGGTGAATGTCAATATCAAATGAATGGGGGCAAAAAAATGATATATAAAAAACAAAAAACAAAAAAGTAAAAGTTTGTACTTCTTAACTGTACAGTACAACCAAAGCAGTACAGCCATACCATTACCCACTGGTCATGAAAGCATGATGTACACAGAATATTCTGGTTATTTAATGGAGCTAATTTATTTGATTCTTACTAACATCCCAGTCCATGTTGGTATTTTCTTGGTAATAGATGCTACTTCTGTTCATAGCATGATGCTACTCCCTTCTAAAATGTCTTTATGAAGAACTCTGCTTTATCAGTGTGCCAGTGATGTACAATGATTCAAACCAAAAACAACTGCTAATACTTTCCTTTTAAATGAAATGACACAAGAGTATCATTTCCAAATTATGCAGCACTACAAACATTTCATCCATACCACACATACCTCTTTCTCGGTGATTTGTTCAGTCCTGCCCAGATACCCTGTAACATCGTGGATCTGTTTTAGTTCCTCCACTTCAGCGATCTTACCATACACTGCCATCACACGTCTAAAAGCTACTGCAGCTTCAGTGTCAGAGTCAGGACAGCATTTTTCTAACTTCCCAGACGTATCCCTCAAATCATCTATAAGTGCTTCAAGTTCTGTATACCATTCCTGAAAGTAAAACACAAAAACATACAAGTTGTGCTTAGAGTAAGACTGACTATCTCATCTCTAAACATTAAATAACCTGTAGTAGCTTTTCACACAAGAATAAAAGGGTAAATTATTTGCTCAAGATACCAAAAACATGCAAACTCTCTCAAAATAGCTGCCCACTTACCAACAGGCTGATTTAACATCTATCACTGTGAAGACAGAAACCATCACAAAATGACCAGTAAAACTGTTAATCTGGGGAAAATTCAGTCACTGACTATTTACACTGCCTGGATGCCGGTAAAGATGACATTTGGAGAACTATAAAGAAAATCAGCCAGAAAAGAAGAGAAAAATCTGGCTGGGAAGAATTCTGTAGCTGTTCAGCAAGAAGCAGTTCAAACTTCATCAAAAATCAGTTCAAACTTCACCTTTGGTGCAGGAGATGGTTTCCAGTAATTAGAAGAAAATATAAATCAAATGCACTAAAATAACAAAACAATGAGAAAAATAAAAGAAGCCTTAACTAGCTAGTTGGATGAATTGATGAAAGTGCAAAAATTGGAGATTGCAATGAAGATAAGGCTGTCTGAGCAAGGCGTTTCTCAGGAAGAGCTATTTCAAAAACATAGTAGTTAGAAGACAGAGTGCACAGAGAAAACCTGAGATTTTTTGCTGTACCAGAGAAACTGGAAATAACAGACTATTAACTTTATGAATAAACAGATGAGCAAATGGACTGTTGTTCCACAGCAAGATGTGTTAATTGTAAAATGCACATAATGTTTGTGCTCTAAATCTGGCCATGGAAAACCATCCAAAATCATATCAGTTGAAGAAATTGTTCCTGACAAAACTAACGCAGAAAGGAAAAGTATTAAAAATTGGAAACAATAGGATATTTGTAGAAAACTGTTATTCACTGTATACCAGGCAAAAGAGAAACAAGTCTATCCCAGCAATCAGCTAATGTTGAGAGGCAAGTATGACAGTCAAGCTGCTATGTATATCTAGCAACTTTCTGCAACTGGATGTTCCTCTCGGTGACTGTATGCCATATGACTAGATTTAAGCCTATAGTTTGTTAAGACAAACCAGTGACCTCATACATTATGCACCCCCCCCAAAACACTAAAAGTGCTCTCGTGGACAGCCTTCAAGTGGATTGTGTGGCAATGGCTTTTATTATAACATTGACAGGACACTACGTTACTTTACAAGTGAATGTAGGTGTCTCTTTCATGGTGAACATGCTACTAAACTTTTACACTTATAAGTTACTTTGTACTTTACAAGTATTGACAAAATAGCTAAATAAAGCATCCTAGTGCTCACTTAGCCAGGGCAACAGCTGCATATGACCTTCTCATAGTTCCCCACAGACTAACAGACTTCCATTTAGTGACTCACTTCAATACCTCTTGTAGTTTGGTGACTCTGTTCCTCAGAAGTGTATTTGGACCTAGTGCTTATAATTCCCTAGCAAAAGGATACCTTCAACCCTCTATCTTACTACCAGGCTTTTCCTTTGGACTTTCACAGACTAGTGCATGAAATTCTTATTTGACTTTCAAAAGCTAGTGCAAGTACTTTCTTTGCTTCATCTTTATTGTAAAGCCGTCTTGTACTATTTTTCCTCTATTCACGACTTACCTGGTTAGTGTCTACATTGATACTGATAGTTTTATTCTGCAGGCTCATTTCTGCTATCACTTTGGTAACTCCAGGTGCTGCCTGCTCAGTTCACTCTTGCTGCGCTCAGGCTCACTCCACTCCCCTACCCTACCCCCATTCCCACCTACCCCAGGATCATTTTCCTTTATTTCTAGACAGGCTCCTCCCCTTCTCATTATCCTCCAATCAGCACTCCACCTGCAACTTTCAATCTCACTTCATCCATTCTCATCAGGTCTCCTTTCTGACCCTACTACATAAGATTTTCTGTACTTTATCTACAATATGAGTATCACCCCTGACCTTAACTACAATCTACCTTCTTTACTATGCCTCTAATAAAAACTGTCATCTCTGTCCCTGTCCTGCTAGCTCTGTTACTCCTAGCCCTTTATACCACCTGTTTCCAATCATACCTTCTCACAAACAACCCTACCCCTACCTTGCCAGTAATTGAGGACCTGCATCATGACAAACTCACTGTTCACATCTCCCCATACCTTTTGAACACCTCCCCTACTCTGCTATTCTCCCTTAGATATTTTCAAACCCACAGCTCTGCTACTACACTATATATATATATATATATATATATATATATATATATATATATATATATATATATATATCACAGTCTGTTTTCCAAACTAAGATGTCTTACCCTCCATTCCCTTACCCATATTAAACTCCAATGTGACATCCAACCTAATCCAGGCCAAACCCATGCCACATTGTCTACCCCACCTCTCCCCAAATCCACATTCTGACACCTCCTGTAACTCCACACCTAACTCCTATCTGCCACTGAAAAAAAAAGTAACTCTGACCTTCTCATCACTGACATCAACCTCAGAAGCTTGATATACAAAGTACATTAATTTCATGCTGCTATTGCCCTTTACTCCCCTGATACAGATGTCATTACTGAAATGTGGCTTAAGCCTCATATTAAATCTGAAGAATTTCTTCCCAATGGTTATAACCTCCTCAGAACTGATAGAGTATCTAGACATAGTGGTGGGATTGCCATTTTGTTTAAAGACAATCTTAAATTGGCACAACTTAACTCTACTCCACCTGATATTCCTAACTCAGACATTTTAGTAGCATGCCAAGATATGAATAATCATTTTATATTTACATTGATCTACCTTCCCCCTGCTAATAACCTCCAAAATATTGAAAACATCCCTGAATGGGACTCTACTAACTTCAGACATGAAACTATTATACTTGATGATTTTAACCTAGCATGGACTACCTGCTCTTCTAACCTCCCTACTAACTTTATAAACCTGTAAAATTTCTGTCAAAAAATTAAGCACTCTACACACATTGGTAAACACACCAACAGATGATTAATTCTAGACTGGATTTTGACAAACAAATCCAATATTAGCTATGACGCTGGGTGTCTCCCTGACACACTAAGTGATTACTTCCCTACCTACTTGATTAGAAAACATACACACAATTCCTGTAACATTTCATTTCATTACATTCGCAATGACAAACACTTTTCTCCTACCTTATTTAATACTCTTCTTCAACAATATGACTGAGCACCTCTAAAAAATCTTCAGTTGGACCATGCAGTACAGTACTTCAATAGTGATTTCCTACAAATACTTAATGATCTAGCCTCAGTTAGAAAAAATCGTGCCAAATCCAAACACCTTCTCTGGTTGTCAAATGACACAATTCTTTTACTTAAACAAAGGGACAGAGCCTGGTATCGCTTTCAGAATAATAGAAGTAAACAAAATCTCATTACTTACCAACAACTTTGAAATCAAACCAAAAAACTAAATAAACAAGACAAACAAGTCAGATAAAATACCAGAAAAATCCCAAAAGATTCTGGCAAACAATCAACCTCCTTCTCAACCCAGGAAAACCCACTACCCCAGCCCCAACTCTGACCACCCCAAATGATTGCATAGCCACTCCATTTAACTCCCATTTTATTAACTCAATAACCTCTCTACTAAACAGATCCCCTAATATGCCTCTGTCCATACCTCAAATGTCCAACAATAATTCTGCCCTCCTCTATCTCAAAACTATCCAAAGAAGTTATGTTAAAAATCTCCTTTCTAAACTAAAACCTTGCACACTAGCTGCAGACCAGTTACCTGGTGACTTTCTACAACTAGCTGCTACTTCCATCGCTTACCCTATATCTATTCTCATTAACTGTTCTACCTCTGAACAGTATATACCACTCCTCTGGGGAATATCTCACATCATACCATTACATAAAGGCACCCCCTCTACTGATGTATCCAACTACAAGCCCATAGCCATTTTGCACTATTTGCCAAAATCTTAGAAAATGTATACACAAACAGATTTTTAGAACACTTTCTGGCAAATAATCTATTACTTAATATACAAAATGGCTTTCGACCTAGGCATAGCACCAGTACAGCTCTAATTAGCTTTATTAACACCATAAATCAACTCAAAAACAAAAAAAAACTAGTCTCTGCTACCTTCCTAGATATGTCAAAAGCATTTGACACTGTATCTCATTAAATACTTCACAATAAACTGGCCTTCTACCACTGCAGCTCTAAAGCCCTAAACTGGTTTCATAGCTACCTGTCAGATAGGAAACATGCCACTTTATGGAATAATAACCCCCCCCCCCAGCTCCCTATATTTGTAGGAGTCCCACAAGGATCGATCCCTGGCCCACTTTTATTTACAATTTTTACGAATGACCTAAATTCCTCAGCAAATCCAGGCTCAATCATACAATATGCTGACAATGCTTCCATAATCTGCTCTGCCCCCTCTATAAAGGAACTCCAAGAAAAAACTCAGGCAGCCCTCCACAGTATTGAAAACTACTTAGCCTATCAACTTATACTCAACCCCAATAAAACCAAGCTTATGGTCTTCTATAATACCCCAACAACAACCAACCGACCAACTATCTCTATTTCCCCCTCCAATGGCACAAAAATAGAACCCATTGAACATACAAAACTTAGTGTCACAGTTGATAGTGGACTTAAGTTTGACAAAAACCTTGCACTAACAATTAAAAAGATTCATGCCAAACTGGGCTCTCTCTATAGGTCTAAAGCACATCTTGCTGTCCATGCCAGGCTTGCAACAGCCAGAACCCATCTCTTATCTTCCCTGCTTTACTGTTCACAAATATTTACTAGTCTTCGCAAATCTGATCTGAATAGCCTTGAATCTTGCTGTAACAAAATAGCCAAATTTGCCACTAATCGGTGTCAAATATCTCACCATTGCACTGCCCTTCTCCAGCTGAACTGGTTAGAACTCAGCTACTACCTACCCATATAGTCTTATACAAAGCTGACAACTGCCCAGCTCTATCTGACCTTATCCAACCATACACTAACCTAAAATCTCTTAAGTCTGCTGAAAACATATTGCTGAAGTTTAACAAAACCCAAAACTCTCACAGCGTCTCCTTATACTCACATATGATTGCCAAACACTGGAATTCTCTACCTCAGCATATTTTGTCCATAAATGATACACATTCATTTAAACAATCCTTAAAGGAATATTTCACCAAACATAGGCTTTCCTCATGTTCTGCACCAGACTAACCAAAGTAACCCCTTACAGTCTTAACTTATTTCTCTCCACCACCCATTGTCAATATTTCCTAGCAATTGTGCCTACTTAGCTTCAGTTTGTAATATTTTTATCATGAAAAGAAAAAAAAATATATATATATATATATATATATATATATATATATAGAGGTGCTGCGGTAACATTGTCGCCTCACAGTAAGACGTTGTCCTGTTCGATTCTCAGCTAAAGCATCTTCTGTGTGGAGATGTGCGTGAATGGGCGTACCTTCGTTGAAGGTTGTGTGTCAGGGCCGGCAACTCGGCACGTAAAAATCTACTGCCATTCATTAGCGGACCAGAGTTCCGCTGTGGCGACCCCTAACCGGGAAAAGCCGAAAGACACAACAACATATATATATATATATATATATATATATATATATATATATGTATTTTTTTTTTTTTTGACAATATGAATAGTATAAGCTTATTGTACTACCATTGTTATATGCTTTTAGATGCACTGTCAAGGAACTTGCATTTGAACTCCTATTGTAATTGTCATATGTACAAATGTATAATTACGTAATCTTCCTTGGAGCTTTTCTCCCTGGGTGCCCACTGAAAACAGGCTTCTAGTCCAGTAAGACACTACTCGGTTATCAAATGTAAGTAAATAATAAATAAATAAATATCTTCAGAATATTTTTTCCCTGGAGGATACAGGATTTTTTTGGTACAGAACAGACTAAGGAAGGCATAAAAAGTTTATCTAACAAAGGGTGAGCCAGCAAGTAGAAGTGAATTGTGCTTTTCATTCTTATGACAAAAAAGCTCAAAGAGAGATTTTGCCAGGAAAACATTTTTTATTATTCCAAAGGAAAGTGCTTGAGAGACAACAAAAAGTATAGGAGTTGATTAGAAGAATCACAAGTACCTTAGGCATGAAACAGAGACTGGTGTTGGGAGATGGAAATGATCAAACAGAAGACCAGCAACACTGAAATTAGTAAATAAAAGGGAGACTATAATAGGTGCTCACCAGGCTAATGACCACAAGGGCCTTCTTAAGCCCAGCAATGCATCACTAATCTTTGACAAGTTTTATTAATCTTGATAAGTGTAAGCATGGGCCTGGGAGACAAACCATTTACAGGTTACCTGTGTCCATTAGAGACATAGGTGCCAAACCAGGGATGAATTTCTGGTTTCCCATCCAATTGCCAAGTTGCACTTGAATTGGATTAGGGAGGAACTCTGCTTCACATGGATGGGGAGCCTGTTCCATAGATGGGGTAGTCTCTAGGATACATACCTATCTGTCCAGTAGGTCCTGTTTATATCACAGGCAAGGTTTATGTATTTAGAATGGGTATTTCTGGTGCTGTTTGTTTTGTGGATATGCAGGAGGTCCATCAAAGTTGGGTCTGGTAATGCCACGTATGCCAGGCACAGATCTCCCCTCAAAAGCCTGTAGGAGACAGAATGCAGGGATAGGGCCCTTAGGCAGTCTGCATAGGACATATTACTTACACCCTGTATTCTTTTAGTGAGGAACCTCTGTGGACGTTCCAGTTGTTGGATATGCCTAGTTAGGTACATCCCAAAGGGGACATTGTACTCAATGATAGGTCTGATGAAGGCCAAATACAATGGAGCAATGACTTCCTTGGACATAGAAGCCATACCTTTGTTTATAAGTTGCGCAACATAGAATGATTTCTTCACCACTGTAGTCATGTGATGATCAAAGGTTAGATTGCTATCTATGTGTGTCTCTAAGTCCCTGACTACTGGGTCAACTCTAAGGGGTCTGTTGTCAATTTGATAGTTACCAGGGATTGATGACTTCGCAAAGGATACTATTATGCATTCCTTGGCATTTAGTTTTAGTCCATGGCTCTGACACCAGTTGTCTGTCTGCATCAGCCCCTCCTGGAGAACATCTGTGTCAATGTGAGATTCAATGACAACTTCTAATTTGCAAGCATCTGCAAATTTAGTCGGCCTGACATCACTGACATTAGCCTTGACTTCTGAGAAGTAAATGGGAAAAAGGAGCAGCCCAAGGACTGATCCCTGATTGACTCCACTTGTGACTGGCCTCTTTGTAGAAGTGGACTCCCCAATTCTAACTTCTTGGGTCTTGTCTGTGATCCAGTTGGCTACCCACTGGGTGATATATGAGTTTGTACGTAACCTCTTGAGTTTGTCAACAATGCCCGAGTGGGGTATTGTGTCAAATGCCTTGGCTAGGTCAAGGTAGGCAGTGTGAACAATTTTGCCCTCATCTATTGCTTTGGTGACCTTCTCAAATAAGTCCACCAGGCTGAGTAGGCATGTTCTGCCCTTGATGAAACCAAACTGGGTTGGGTCCAGTGACTGGACGTTTACTATATATCTGTTGATCATCTCCATGATAATTATTTCCATGGCTTTACATATAAGACTAGTAAGACTTATGGGTCTGTAGTTTGCAGGGTCTGTAGATGGCCCACCTTTGTGTAGAGGTATGACTGCTGCCTTTCTTCATTCATGAGGCACAAAGCCTGTTTGAAGGCTACAGTTAAATATTAATTCCAGAGGCTCTGATAGGTCATGTTATCATGCTATTTAGAAGGCATTCTGGGATACAGTCTGGGCCTATTGATGCAGTGTTCTTGGTCTTAGAGAGAGCATTAAGGAACTGTTCCTTAGTGACTGTAGGGGGAGTTATTTGATGACTTCCCTTCCTCAGACAAAAGCATATGCTTGCAAGCTTCAATAAATAGCAAGCCTTAATGCATAAATTAAACAATCAAGTAATTAACAAAAATCAGACATTCTTTAAAGATAAATCAGTTAAAAAGCCAAATGTAAGCTTAAGAATTAAATACCACCCATAAAGCAGAACTTTAAAAAGGCACAAGCTATAATAAAAATAAATTAAAATAGGAGAAAGGAGGGTTTAATATAAAAGACAATGAACGGGACTTTATCAGGCTTCTAAAGGACTGTAAAATAAGAATGATGAAGCCGGATAAAGGGGGTGGGTTAGTTTGTATGGATCATGACACCTATGTTGCATCTATGTTATTACATTTAGAAAATCCAGCCTATCAAAAGATTAGCCATAATGAATTGAATACTGCTTATGCTAAAATTAAACAGGTCTTGGATGACTTGTTTATAGAAGCTGCTATTGATGTTGATTTATTTGCATTTCTTTCCATGCCAGCCCCTAGAATAGCTTCTTTTTTCGGCATTCCTAAGATCCATAAACGCCTTTCCGACCCCCCTTTTAGACCAATTGTGGATGGGCAAGGCTCTATCACGTATGGATGTGCCAAGTACATTGATAGCATCTTAAAGCCCCTTATTGAAAAAGAAAGTCAAATCTGTAAAGATTCTTGGGGTTTCCTAAGGGCTTTCAGTAGTTTCCTGTTTAGAGATGATTACATCTTTTTGACTGTCGATGTGAGGGACCTCTATACAGTGATCCCTCATGACTTAGGCTTAGAGTGGGTTAGGGACTTCCTGTACGTCAGAAATGTTAACAACAATACCATCTATGTTGTTGAAACACTACTTGAACTAGTTCTTACTAACAACTTTATGTTTTTGAGGAGATCTTTTTGTCCAGAAGTCAGGGGTAGCAATGGGCTCCCCATGTGGTGGCAGTTTTGCCAACTGTATTATGGCTCAATGGGAGACTACAAAGTTATTTGAAGATCCGCTTTTTAAGCAAAATGTTGCCTGGTACACTAGGTATCAGGACGACATGTTTTTCCTGTGGAAAGGACCACAGGATGCTATTGCTGACTTCATTGCGTCTATTTCTAGTTTAACTGACTTTTTGGAGTTCACTTATAGTATTGGGTTGGATTCCATCAGCTTTCTTGACATATGTATCCAAAAAGATTATGTCAACAAAAGTTTAAAAGTTCCATCTTCAGAAACCCACCTACTCTAATGCCTTTCTCCATTTTTCAAGTTGTCACCCCTACCACCAAAAGAGAGGGGTCGTTAAAGGGCAGCTTGTTAGAGCTGCTAGGATGGTTTCTGAGGAAGCCGACTTTTGGAGGAATGTAAATTGTTGGAAAGAATGTTTATAAAGAGAGGATATCCCTTGCCACTTGTGCAATCTTTAGAGATGGAGGTTATTAATAAACGGCAAAATGGATTTTATAAACCACTATTGCTAGTTTTGGGTTAGAAGGGTCTGAAATGGAAGAACTAGTTACCCCATTGGAAGACCTAAGAAACAATAATAGAAATAAAAATGTTATTAGGTTCTTTTGCACTTACAACCTTGACCATTCCTTTATTAGGGCTACCTTGGCTAAAAATTGGGCTCTACTAATGGAAGACCCTCTTTTAGCCAAGGTTTTAGGTGATCAACCCACTATCACTTTTAGAAGAGGGTTGAATTTGAAATCTTTACTTCAATACACCAATAAAAGTAAGTGTTTTAGGCCCAAAGGAATGGTAAGATGCGGGTGTTGTCACCAATGTAAACACCTGAACCTAGCCTATCAGGTCAACATTAGGGGGGTTCAGTTTAAAATTCAAGGTCACTTTTCCTGTGACTCATTGGGAGTAGTTTACTGTGCTCTATGTCAGGATTGCAACGCCTTTTACATTGGTAAAACTGAGCGAAAGCTTAAGCAGCATATATGAGCACTATTATGCAATCACTAAATGTGACCTCGAATGCCCTAGCTAGGCACATTAATGATCACCCTGGCCATTTCTTTAAGTTTTCAGTTCTCACCCAAATTAATAAGGATGATAGAGGTGGGCCCTGGCAGATTAATCTTGAAATCGAAGAATTAAGATGGCAGGTTTTGACTGCATCTTATTTAATGCCTGGTCTCAATGAGACCGTGTCCATTAAATGCTGTCTCAAAAGATTAGCCTTGAAAAGGTAGATTAAAAACATGCCTTTGGTGGCTCTGTTTATATTTTGTTTGTTTTTTGTTTTTTATTTAGTCTTTTTTTGCCCACCTTTTCTAAAAAGGTTTAGATTAAATTAAATTTTATCTTTTCTATGTTGATTTATTTGTTTTCTGCTATGTAGCAATTTTGTAAGTGTTGGTGTCCTTGGCACTTTTTAATTTATTTTAATTTATTTTTATTATAGCTTGTGCCTTTTTAAAGTTCTGCTTTATGGGTAGTATTTAATTCTTAAGCTTACATTTGGCTTTTTAACTGATTTATCTTTAAAGAATGTCTGATTTTTGTTAATTACTTGATTGTTTAATTTATGCATTAAGGCTTGCTATTTATTGAAGCTTGCAAGCATATGCTTTTGTCTGAGGAAGGGAAGTCATTGAATTTCCCGAAAGCGCTCACGTAATAAAGTGTCTGTTTGTTCTGCCTGAAGCAACTAGTCCTGGTTTTCGTTTATTCAGTTTAGTGTGTTTACATCGTGCCTTTGTCTGTTTGTAGGGGGAGTTATATTTGATGATATTTCCTGAGGGAGGGTTGAGGGGGAGAGAGGGGTAAAGTTGGAGCTGAATTTATCAGCCAGCAGATTTGCTATGTGTTTTGGCTCAGTATAGGTGGCTCCATTTACAATGAGCTCAGCACACAATTGTATACTGCCTTTGAGGTTGCGGATGTAGCTAAAATATGTTTTGTGGTTCTCCTTGGCCTGGGAGGCCAAACTTAACTCAAATTTGGCTTTGGCAGAATTTATTTGTCCTCTGAGTTATCTGTGTAGTTTGATGAGAGTGCTTTTATCATGTTGAGTGCTGCACTTCCGAATTTTTGCCATGATTTTCTTTCTCCTGTTTTATAGCCGATTGATTTTGTAATTCCACCAGGGTGGATTGTTTTCTGAGTTAGTTCTGTACTTCTTCCTGGTGGGTACAGCTGCCTCTATGCAGCTATTAACATGCTTGTACAGGGTTTCTGTGAACAGTTCTGCATAGGTAGAAGTGTTCTCAGGGTTTATGTGGGCTTATAATTTTGCCAGGTTCTCACTTAATAAGAGGAGGATAGCCTTAGAATAGTTCCTGAATATTCCAGCTTTAGCTGGGTGTCCAGGTTTGATTTTTACTTCAAAGGAGACCATTTTGTGGTCTGAGTATACCAGGAAAGGCATTACAGTAGAGGGTGTACAGCAGTCTCTCATATTAGTGAGGACCAGATCCCGTATGGTTGCATCCCTGGTTGGTGTATTGAGTATCTTGTCCAGGAAGTTTGTGTTTATAAAATCCAGGAGTCTCTGTGCATGTGTATTTTGTGTCATATAGGATTCTCAGTTAATAGTGGGGTAATTAAAGTCACCCATGAATATGGTATTGGATAAGATGGTTAGTGTTTCTAATAAGTTTAAATACATGGTATAGGTTTCCTGGGTCATAGAGGGGGACCTATATCTTGCAAGAAAGTGGTGTTGGATTTGACCTATGGTGATTTGAACATGGAGCAGCTCAAGTGCACCTATTTGACCAGCCTTGAAGTATATTTATTTTTGATGTAAATAGAGGCACCTCCACCGTTAATGCCTGCCTGTGAAATAGCTGGCCTAAATGTGTGAAAGGCATTATAACCTTGCACTGTTGGTGTGCTCTCTGGGCTTTAAACTATGTCTCAGTGACTGCATAGACATCAGAATTCTCTAGGGTAAAGACAGCTTCTAGGAAGTGTAGTTTTTTTGTTTAGACTCCTAGCATTGAGCAGTAATACCTTTAGATTTTCTTGGTTTTGATTTGCTATGCCAGAAGTACTTTCAGTTTGGCATTGCCTAAAAAGGCACTATGGGGAAGACAATGTTTTAGCTAATATTCAAAAACCTAGAGGGGACAGGTACAGACCATCTTCTTCCATGCTGACAAATACTGCACCTCTTTAGAATGACACCAGGAAATAAGCCAATTATTAAAGTTAATCATCTTTTATTCATATTGTGGCATCATCCTTGGAGAAGGTAAAATGCTGCTCAGTGCTAGGTTCATACCAGCCTGAGACACATATTCCGAGAGCTCCATGATGTCTCTGTTCATATAGTCTAGGAAGGTACATCTCAGGTCATTTACTCCTACATGGACTATGACTGAGTCATATTGGTAATTGTGGTCCAATGACCTGAGTGCATGCATAATGTGACAGATCCTAGCCCCTGATAAGCAACTGACCATAACTTTCTCTTTACTCAGCCTGGTGAGAGGGACATCATTGTGCCTCATGATGGAGTCTCCAATGACTAGAATGTTGGATTGTGTGGTGACTTGCCTTATGGGCTTAGAGGTAGAGGCTCCATGCGATGTAGCTCTATGTGTTGATGTAGGTATTATTTTGAAAGAGCACATTTGGGGCTGCTGAGGGTATTTGTTATGTGTATTTCATCTAGGAGGTCTTTGTGGTTTAGGAAGGTTACATGTAAGTGCCTCAGCATATGGGGGTCTGTATGTCTACTTTGAATTGTGTATGATGGGTGCAGCATGTGTACTACTGACAACCTTACTGACGTTAGGACCACTTTTATTTGAGGGCTTTTCCTTCAGTGACATTGTGTAAATACATCTCTCACATACCATATCTGTTTGTTTGAGAATTAATGGGTTGTCAGTAAAATTGAGGCAATTTCTACATTGCTTCAGGATGCCCATTTCCACCAAGCCAGTAACAGAGATAGTAGGAAAGTTCATATCTATGGCAACAGACCCTTTTTTGTTGATTATACAGTTGGAGTGAGAATATCAGTCACTGTCAGGAGTATCAGGTTTGCATTTTTGTGGACAGTGATTATCTCTGCAAACTAGATATTGGAGAAATTTCAATTGTGCTCTTACAGGAAAAATGTCACTCAGTGTGTCTTGAGTCTGTAGAGAGCACTGCCAATAACTTGAGGGAAAACTAATGCATAGACCATTAAAATTTAAGGATGAAGTATTTAGGCAGACATTCTGAACTTAGAAACCAATCAAGCATGATGAAAAGAGGGGAGTCGCATGAATGGCTACTGCCTGGCTACTACTAATACTGGTCTCACCACAGCTTCACTCTGTTGGGATGCAGTGCTCCTTTGCTTCTTCTCAGCAGAAGCAAAATGCTAACACCAATCCAAAGAAGAGAAGCAGGCCACAGCCTGTTCGGTGATCCACAGTGTTGTCCCAGATGATGCAAGGGTCTGCAGGCATGTAGCCTTTTTCTGGTAGATGCCTCGAATAGCAACCAGACCAAACAGGTACGTTAAGCACAGACACTCACTCTCCAACCAGAAACAGTAAGGAATCAGTGCACTCTGCTCCTTTTCTCATCAAAATCAGAATATAAGCACAGATTCCAAGCTGTCACCTGCAAAGCAGTTAATAGGCATTCTGGTGATCAGCAGTCTCCAGGAAACAATGAACCTGCACTCCTTCTCTCACCAGGGCAAAACAGAAGTACTAATTCCAAGATGACTACTGACAGGCAGAATGTGGGCTCTCCAATAACTGGTGGTCTTGCAATAGATGCTTCAAGGTAAGATGAAAAAAATGGTTTATCCTAAACACTGCTATGTGCACTAAGCAGTTAGATATGAAAGTGGGTACCTTAAGTTTTAGCTGTCTAAAAAGTTAAGTTTTAGTGGAGAGCCACTATTTTTAAAAGAGCAAGATAGATTGAAAGGGGGCGAGTACTTTTGTATTCTGGTACTATGGAATACAGTAGTATGACCAATAAATTTAAATAGTTGAAGGGGAGTGATCTCACAAAATGCTAATCTTGTGTTTACTCACACCAGCCAGTGAAAGGAGAGAGGGAACAAGATATATGGTCAAATTAACATAAGAGGCAGGCAACTAGAAAGACAGTGGTGTTTATGAACACAACAATAACAGGGTGGAAGGATGGGAAAATTCTGTCTGACTCATAAGAGACAGAGCTGTGATGTCTTTTCAAGTTTTAATATTCAGTTAAAAGCAGAATATAAGTAAAAACACAGTGCAAAGAAAACAAATCACAGCATACAAAATAGAAAAAGACAAAATTATTCCACATACAAGAAATAAAAAGCAAACTAACCTTTCCTTCACAGCAAGCTGTGTCAGAATCTGGGTGAACCTTTTCAGTAAAAGCATCAATCCCATTGGATATAGAAATAGACATGAAATATGTCTTTGCAAGAAGTGTCTGAGAAAGACTGGAATTTTGTTGATTTTATTAAACTTGTGGGTGTAATGTAAAACAAATGCTACCCCATTTTATGTCATTAATGTTTAATACACTATAAGTAAAACCATTCATGTTTTTATTAATAGTTGTATAAAAATAAATGATACAAATTGTGTGTTAGATTGTAAATCAGTTTTGTACAGTGTGCACTCAGCAGTATTTTAAATGTGACACTGGGAAATCCTACCAGTAGCTGCTGCATATATTAAATATATTAAACAAGCAAGTACTTTTTCTTAGTTGTGAGATATGCAGGATTTACACTGGAAGAAGATATGACTGGACAGCAGCAAGCAAAAATTGATATAATGTTGTGATCCTGACCAGCTTTGGTGGAGGATAGCGTGTGAAAGTGAACTGATCATATTATATGTAGAAATAAGATACTAATTTTTCTTGGTTTTACAAGAGTAGATGTCTAGATCAGTGCCCTTGGCTTATGTTATAGACAAATTTAAGTACATAGACTTGAAAATATAATTCAACTGAAAATGAATCTTGTATTTTAAAAATAAAATTAAAAAAACACAAAACATGCAAAATGGAGGTATGTCTTCTCCTTGCCAACTATTAAGCTCTTTCATCTTTTATTTTACAGACTTCTGCAGAAAATACAAATCCACACATTTCAATCATTAAATCCACTAATTTCAATCATTTAAATACTAAGAAGCAGCCTCCTTAAAATCAATTACCAATGAAATTAATTCATTCAATTTGATTTTAAAAGCTATTTGATATTCTAACTTTTATTTATACATGGGGGAGAGTTAACACATAGCTTAATTTGCCATTCCAGTTTCTTATATTCTAATAGGGAATCTGCATCTCCCCATGTAATGTTTCTTCAACAGATTCTAAAACAATGAAAATAAACTTGTTAAAACCTTTAGACATGGCATGTTTACTCAAAGCATAAACAGATACTTTACTCTTAATATTCAAATGCTCACCTATTCTTTCTTTTCATTTCATATTAGTGTTCCCTACATAGAACTCATTGCATGTATCACATAAAGCCAGGTAAACAACTCTTTCCAAATTACATGTGTAACATCCCTCTGGGCAAAACACTCTAGCCATACCATTTAATATAATATTCTTACTATTAGTTGCCTACTACCTGACTCAGTTCTGGGTTACCTAATATGATTTTCCAATCCAAACTGTAATCTTTAACTTTATTAAATCTAACAATGTCTTCACCTTCTTTATTCGCTGTCCTTAAAAATTGGACCATAACTTTGTTTTCTTTTCTGTTTAATTTTGTTATTTTCTTTCCTTGTAAATCATAACACCCCCTCACTAAATGATTTCTACAGTTCTACCTTTTTTGTAGAAAAGCTTCATCACTAATTAACCTGGATTCTCTTACTGCTTGCCCCCTAATTACATTTTTTTCCCAAAAATCTTGGGTGTGTTCTTTCATTATGAAAGCACATATATGTGAACTCTGGCTTCCTATAAATGCTTGAGTTCACAATGTTCTCTATCCCATTAACCTGCAAAAAATACATCTAGAAATTTAACCTGTTTTTTAGACTATTTCGATGTACATTTAAAATGCATTAGACTCTGTCAGATAAATAGCAAATTAAACAAACGTCTTCTCCTTCTGCCTCCCACACCACAAAATATTATTTATAAAACTTTGTAAAAACATTATGTGCTCCTTAACTCTACTATTAATAACCACTTCACTTTCCAACTATGCCATTGCTAAAATAGAAAAAGCAGGTTAATACGTGATTCATGGCTGCTCTTTTTACCTGTCAGAATAATCTATTTTGGAACAATAAATTATTATATTCTAAAATTAAACTTATCAAGGTACAAAACTCTTCTACATCTCTAGTAGTGAAATTAGAAAAATGTATTCAGGTACTGTCTTACCATCTGTATGCCTTTCTTCATCGCAATAGAACTATCTGAAGCAACTACATCTATAGTTGATGAGGAAATCTTAAAAATTCAATAGAAAAAAGGCTCACAAAGTAGAAATGCTTAATTTATTTAAACAAGATAAAAGCTTTCATCATGTACCCTTCTTCAGTTATCAAAGAATCTTTGATAACTGAAGAAGGGTGCATCCCTAAAGTTTTTATCTTGTTTAAATAAATTAAGCATTTCTACTTTTGTGAGCCTTTTTTCTACTGAATTTTGTAACACTGTTCCTGATGGTTTACTACAGTTGGTTCATTTATTTCTACATTTGGAGAAATCTTAAAAATTACCAGCTACAGTTAAAAAATGCATAATATTAAAAACTTATTTAAAAAAAAAACTTCATCCAAAAATACACAAATAAATTCAGTTTTAAAAGCTCTAGATGATACAATGGCTCTAAAAGTGGAATCACATCTGTTTTTATTTATTTTAGGGATGCCAAAAATATCCTACTTAGGGATGTTCTACTCTAAAATAATTATATAAATCTATATCTATGTTGCTTTGATGTTCGCAAATATGTATTTACATAGTGAAAGCGCACACCCAAGTTTTTTGAAAAAAAGGTGTAATTAGAGGACAAGTAATAAGAGCATACAAGTTAAGTAGTGATGATGAAGATTTTCTACAAGAAATGGTAAAAGTTGGAGAAATTATTTAACCAATCTGGTAGTGCCCTGCCATTAATAAACTCTACAACAGAAGTATGAAACTGTTGCAGAAAAAGGTGAAGTCTCAAGACTGGAAAAACTCCCTTATTAGCCTCAACAAAAAGTTGGGATCCCTCATCAAATCCTCTAAAGCCAGCTATGAAGGCAGAATTGTGGCAGACACTAAAAACAATCACAAAGCCTTCTATAGTTATATCAAGAACCTCCATGGCAATACCCAGATTTGCTCTGAGATACTGCACAATGGTACCTCCTATACTCAGCCAACAGATATTGCCAACATACTGGTCGACAGATTCACTGCCAACTTTACCCCTCTCTTCCCCTCTAAAGGACCAATCACAATACCGGAAGAATGCCACGCACCCAGCATTACTGCAGCACAGGTTAAAGCTGCATTGTCCAAGGTCAAGAAGAGAGCTTCCATGGGAGCCAATAATATCCCTGGCTGTGTTCTGCATGAACTACAAAGCAAACTGGCATGACATCTGTGTGTCCTATTCAGTCACAGCCTTACCTCAGGTGTTGTCCTTACTGAATGGTGCACTGCTACAATCATCCCTCTCCATAAAAGGGGAGCGACTACAGACTCTGGGAATTATCACCCCATTAGCCTGACAGTCTGATATGTAAAGCTATGGAGCACATCATCATGGACCTACTTAACAAAGATACAGGAAATCTCCAAACTCTGGACCCCACACAATTTGGCTTTATGCCTGATCAACTTGGTTGACTTCTTTGAGTCAGTCACCAGGGCTGTGGATAAAGGTAAGGCAGTGCATACAGCCTACCTTAATCTGGCCAAGGCCTTTGATACCATTCCTCACTTGGGAATTATTGGTAAACTCACCAAACTAGGCACCAACCCTTATAAAACTAGGTGGGTTGCAAACTGGCTCACAGATAGAACACACAGTGTGAAAATAGCAGATTCCAAGTCAGACTGCCGACCAGTCACGAGTGGAGTCCCACAGGGATTGGTCTTGGGTCATCTCCTGTTCGGCATCTACTTCTCAGAAGTCCAGGCCAACACAAAAGGACTCCGGCTGACCAAGTTCACAGACGACTGCAAGCTGGCAACCATTATTAACTCCCCAATTGATGCAGACATCCTGCAGAAAGGCCTCACTGAGACCAATGACTGGTGTCAAAACCATGGCCTTAAGTTTAACGCCAAAAAATGCGTCGTCATCCCCTTTGGTAAAAACTCAGTTCCCATTAATGACCACATCGATGGGAGCCCACTGAACACTGAAGGCGTTATAAGAGATCTGGGTATGCAGGTTGACAGCAACCTCACCATCAACCACCACATTGCCACTGTGGTCGGAAAGTCCTTCTATGTGGCACATCTCATTACTAAGGGTTTTGCATCCAGGAAGAAAAAGGTCATCATCTCTCTACTCTTCCCTCATTAGACCAATCATCGATTATAATGCCCCATTTGGCATGTACCTCACTAGACACCTGCAACAGCTGGAGATGCCACAGAAGTGCCTCACGAAGAAGATCATAGGCATTAAACATATGTCCTACATAGACAGACTCAAAAGACTCCAGCTATTCTCTGTCTCATATCGCCTACTTAGAGGTGATCCTGCTTGACTTACAAAGCCATGTCTGACCCAGCTCTGTTAGAAATGCTACATCTAAAGAAATCCCAATCCCTCCACACCACATGCTCCAGACACCTCAACCTCATTACCACAATCAACAGAACATACTGGAGGGACAGGCTCCTCACCCAGAGACTGCCCATACTCTGGAATAGACTCCCCATACATGTCAAGCAGAGCACTCGCTAACCCTCTTCAAAAGAAATCTTGATGAATGGATTGGTAATAGAAAGTTCACCCTGGGGATCACTTCAGTGGATCTACTTGATACATGCACTGGGAACTAACATTGGGCGGCACGATCCCAGGGAACTTCTATGGGCTAGGCTTGCAAAGGCTCCAGGGCCATTACCCTAGTACACACCTATGAATCAAAATTAGAAGACTATTGACAAAAGTAAATAGAAAAGACAACAAAGTTATTTCCCAATTGTAGGAACAGAGGCATTGTTAAATTTAAGAAAGGAAAAGACCATACTCCAGCATGTCCAATAAGATAGAGTGCTCATTGTTATTCTTTGAAAGAAGTAATGTGTTTATTGATTTATTTTATTTTTTATTTATTTTTATTTGACATTTGTTGACTGGGAATGTCAAAATGAGCCAAAGCCCTTTTTCAGTGGAGGCCCTGGGAGAAAGGCTCCACAATACTACATAGAAAGTTTACAAAACTAACAGTTTATGAAAACATTAGAAAGAAAAAATATTGTTGAATCCACTTGATTGCAACAAAAATAAAACTGTTAATTGACAATGTACAGAGTCTGCAGACAGCAGGTAAGAAACTATTTGCACATTACTACATATATTGATTTACCACCAAAATTGTGAGTGAAGGTTCAACGACCATAGGATGTTGAAATTTGGTTGGCTGAATCCGTGTTGTCGAACCTTCATTTGTGAGAGTCCTGGTTTAGCGAATGCACTGTGCATTCACACATATGTGGTCGACCTTATGATAAGAGCTTGTGGTACAGTGCGGAGCAGGAAATTTGCCCTTTTCCCCACTGGAGTACGATCTCGGAGTTGGAATATGTAATATGCTGGGGGTGGGGTGGGTGCAGCCCCCCACATCGGGGGGGTGCAGGAAGGCTTACTCCCCACATAATAATTATGTCACATGATGTGCAGTGTCCAAATGCAGTTTACAGATGTCAAGAAAGGTTGAATACACTTAAGGAAGTGCGTTTGTGACATTCTGACCTTTTCAACATTTCATTTTGAACATGTGCATCGATATTTCAGGTAGGAATTTATTTTGAACATCAACTATTTGATAGTATGCCTATATGTAAATATATATATATATATATATATATATATATATATATATATATAGACATATATATATAGACATATATATATATACATACACACACACACACACACACACACACACACACACACACACACACACACACAAAATGAAGGAAGAGAAGGTAAAGATATGAAACTCCAAGTCTGGGAAAAGTCGAGAGGAAAATGAAAACATTAAGTGAGCAGGAGTTAGTGGATAGAGGTAGGAAGAGCAGTAGGAACAAGATGAGAATGTGTAAGGGAGCCACACGTAGAGCAATTTAGAGGTAGTGGTGAGAACAGCAGTAGAGGATGCAGTTACATAGGTCAGAGAGAGAATGGGTTTTTAGGGGTGTTGTTAGGGGAAGGAAATTCAAGCAGGGTTTCTACAGTGACATGTCCAGGTGTTAAGCAGATATTCTTTGCGAGCTTTTTTGAATTTATGTGTCTGAGTTATTTTTCTGATGGCCAAAGGAAGCTTATTTCAATATAGGGCAGGAGTGTAGCTATATATGTTTTGGCCTATGGATCTTTTAGGTTTATAAATGTCTAAGTGTTGTTGGTCAGAGCTCCTGTGGGTTCTAGCCGGAATATAAAGAGAGATGTGAGAGGAGATGTTAGGGCAGGAAAAAGGCTTATAGAGGATGGAATGAATGATAAGTAGTTGAGAAGACAATAGTTGGTGGGGGATCTCTAACCAGTTTAAAGCCTTGAGTGAATGACAGTGATGAGAGTTAAAGGTATGGTTAGCCCCAAACTTGGCTACTTTGTTGTAGATGCCTTTGAGTTTAGCTAGTAGGCAGGTCTGTAAGTTAGTTAGGATTTGTGAGTTATAAAGGAGACTGGGGAAAAGATAGGCACAGGCACGAGATATACAAGAGTCCTTTGTAAGGAACTTATTATTATTATTAATTTCCGTAGAGTAAACCATGCTTTTGGTGGGCTTTCTTTATACAGTGGTAGACATGTAATAAAAATAAATTGAAAAAATCATATAAGATAACCCAGAATTCAGTAAGGTAATAGGCATCTGTCCTATGTTTCAATAAAAAATGGAAATATTAAAGAGATTTATGAAAAATGAAAAAGGTAAAGCAACAACACTCATGGTACTTATTCTTGTTATGAATGCCACAAGTGTAGATTAATTTACAATGTTAAGGCTATTGTATTAAATGGTATGACTAGAATGCTTTGTCAAGAGGGACATTATATATGCAATTTGGAAAGAGTTGTTGTTTACCTGGCTTTATGTTACACCTGCAATGTATTCTAAGTAGGGAAAAGCAATTTCGAATAAAAAAGTCCACAAACAACAAAAAAAACAAAAACAAATGAAGATGGTGCAGCATGGAATTCTATACACTAAAAAAGTTTATTGTGAGTGCTTTTGTTCACTTTACATCAATGGACTTCATCAGACAGACCTAAAATGTCCAAATACATTCTTAAATATCCTATCATTAAATAACGTCACAGAAATATCCCACTTTTAAAGTAACAGTAAATAATTCAAAGCCATTCAGTCCACATCATTGTGTAACATAGCACATTAATACATAAAAATTGAACAATGCATTCATTTAAAAAAATTTAAACTGTCCATTATTCAAATTAAAAATATCACCTTTCCAAAGATTTCAATTTTAAAATACTTTTCACAGAACAGCACCCATTTAGCCTTGGGTAGGCATATGCATTCAACTTCAACTGCCAAAGGAGCTCAGTTTCTTCCAGTTTATGTGCTCATGGGCCACCTCTTATATTTTTACAAACTTGTTCTATTACTAAATAACAAAAATAGTGATTGGGGTCCTCCATGGTATATTTACCCAGTGTATTGATGGTATTTTGATTCCCAATATGATATTGATGTTCATATATACGTTGCCTCAAAGGGCGTTCAGTTTTCCCTGTATAGAAACTTTCACATAATTGGCACTTTGCTAAGTATATCACCCCTTTGATATCACAATTATGCATACCCTATATCTTGTAGGTCCTATTATGTATCTGAAATTCTTTTGTTACCTGAATAAACCTACAATAATGGCACTGGCCACATTTAAACATTTCGATATTATACAAATTAGGTTCCATTTGCTTTTCTAAGAGTCCTTTCAGGTTACATCCTTTTCTAAAAATTGACCTCGGTCTATCACCTAATACAGTTGTAATGGCTGCATCTTCATTGAGTAAAGCTCAATTTTTTATCATAATATCCCTCAAGCTGTCAGCATCACTTGAAAATGGGGTAGCAAAACTCACATTATAACTAACACCCAAATTGTTACTTGGGTTACTATTATGGGTACATATATTGGTTATTTGGTTATATCCATCAGTAGGACCATCCTTATTCAAAATAGGTATAAAATAACCTAATTTTCTTTTTCTATCCACCTCACCTATGAGTTGGTCGATCAAGTCCCTAGGATATCCTATCTTAAGGAACATATTTTTAAGAGTCTCATATTCGACTTGAAATTCACTGTCTAAGAAAATCATCTTAGCAGTTCTAACTAATTGTCCCTTGACTACAGCCCCTTTTTTGATGACATGGATGGCAACTTTCAAAATGTAAAAAGGCATTGGAATATGTTTTTTCCTAAATATCTTTGCTAAATATCTCTTATTTGTTCTTTTGACAGCTGGACATCCAAGAAGGAGATAAAGTCAGTTTCAAACTGAAATGTAAATTATAAAAAAGTTGTTAGACTGCTTATATTAATAACAAATTCCTTTGCTGAGATGTAATCCCCTTTCCAAATGAAAAAAAAATATTGTCCAATTAACAACTGTACCAATATGCTTTATTCCTGAAGTCTACATTTTTAAACAGGAATTCTTTCTCCCAGTGTGCCATCATACAGTTAGAGAAGCTGTCCCCACATGGTGAACCCATTACTACTCCAATTTTTTGAAGAAAAAAATCATTATTAAACCATATGAAATTGTTGGATAAAACAATTTCCAACAATCTCTCAAATCAATTTCTTTATCCTCCGGTCCTTTTCCAAATAGAAAGTCCCCAACCCAACTTATGCCTATGTCCTGGGGGATTACTGTGTATAAATCCTTAACATCTACCATCAGGAAATTAAAGTCCTCCTGATACTCCAGATCATTAATCCCCTGCAAAAAGTTAAAGGGATTACAGCATATCTGAGATTCAGTTTCTAAATATTTTTTTTCATTTTGCTGTCAACCATTTTTGCACATGCATATATAATAGATTTTCTCCCACAAGCGTTCACAATAAACCTTTTTAGTGTATAGAATTCCCTGCTGCACCATCTTCATTTTGGTTTCATGTAGGGAAAAGCAACAGGAAATTAAAAGTAAGAATAGGTGAACTTTTGATGACAAATTAAGCTATATGCTAACTCCCCCAGATATGAATGAAATTTTGAATGTCAAACGTCTTTTAATACTAAATCAAATTAAATTATTTGACTAGAGATACATTTTAAAGGGTTGGGTTCCTACTAGTATTTATATCAGTGAAAATAGACAAAAATGGTAGCGTGATAGCTTCCTCAGAAAGAGAATAATTCATTCAGAATTGTTACTTATTATTTTTTATTTTCATTATTATTATTGTTTTAGACTTGTAACTGGTGTTATTCACTTTTTAAAGCATTGTAACATAATGTTCTATTTATGAACATTTATCCTGGTTATGGCTTTAATTGTAAGCGCATGTTAACTTTATGAATGGGCGTAACTTTTTAAAGCCTGTCTTTGGCGGTTCTTTTGAATTGTCTTTCTGAGGAAGCTGTAGCTCAGTCTACAGCGAAAACGCTTCTTTTCTGTAAAATAAAAATTTGCGTTAAGATTTAGCTGACTATTGCATCCAACTTGCTTTAACTGGTGGTGTTCTTTTTAACTCATTCAGCGAGTACGCAGATTCTACAAAAGAACTTTGTTGGCTTGACAGCTTTTTGGGCTTGCTACCTTTTTGTCTATTTTCGCTTGTTTTTTTGTCTGTTTACATTTATATCAGTGAGGTTTGTGGACTTGTATGCTCTGAAGAAGTCTGTAAAATAAAAGACTAAAACAGTTAAATGGAGGCTTGCATCCTTTTTTCTATATTTTGTGTTTTTTTTCAAACTAGAAAATAAGACAAAACAATGCAGGACACTGGCAATTGTGAGCTTCTTGCATCTGCAAAGTTATTAGCTATTTCCATTAAGAAACACTCTAAGTGAAAGACAGGAAGACTGCAGTTGCATGCAGTTTGCTAGAGGAAATCTATACAATGTGTTCTAAGTGAAAATTACCAGGATAATTTCCTGCACCTGCAAAGTTGTTAATGTTTTTTTTCATTACTGACTGTTTTGATTTGGCGCCAAGCTGTTGGCCGGTGCAAGCATTTAATCTTGAGAGCATTGAGCAAATGCTGCACTTTTTACCTTGGAAACAAGCTATTTGCAGAGGTATGCAATTAATAAAGATATAACATTGGGTTGGGAGGGCAGCTTAATGGTTAAGGTGTTTGCTTTATAAACCCAAGGTGCATGGTTTGAGCCTCACAAGGGATAATTGGCTAGGCTTAAAATGGCTCACAAGGGCACTTAGCTTATTATATAAGGGGATGTAGCACAGTGGTAGAGTGCATGCTTTGTATGTATGAGGTCCTGGGTTCAATCCCCAGCATCTCCATAGCATTTGTCTCCTGGGTGGCCTAATGGTTAAGGTGTTTGCCTTACAAACACAAGGTGTAGGGTTTGAGTCTCACAAGGGATAATTGGCTAAGCTTAAAATGGCTCGCAAGGGCAGTTAGCTTAGTAAGAATCTATGAATCTATGAATCTATGAATCTATGAATCTAAAATTTGAAACTGTTGGAAGTGAATAAGAAGTAGTAGCCTTCTTAGCACCTGTAATACTGTCTTTAATAGAACAGTGTACAATTTAGTTTTATTTCACTGTAACCAGTGCAGTTTTTCTTAGGATTAAAAGCTAATGTTTACTGAAAGCATGAAAGATGTTTTTCACATCTGGGGGGAGATAGGAAAAGAGCAAACAGAAATCAATGTAACTGGGAACACCAGCTGTATCATGCACTTTAGCATTAGTGACCTTAACTTTAAATTAGGTAATGCCTGTGAGTGCAGCTGTCAGTTTGATAGAAATGCTTTTACTCAGAGGGGTAACCCTCTTTTGTTAAAAATGGACACAGTTTTGTGTGTTTGTTCTAAGTTACAGAGGATCAGAGTCGAAATTAAAAGTTATGTCCTCACCATAACTAGGCATCTGCATTGTCCATTTTCATTTTTCCTCAATGCATGGGTTTGGATTCAATCCTCAGATCTGACTCAGCCGCATATTCCAGACTTTGGATCCAGCTCTCAAGCTTCTCCCATTACCCATAATGCACAGACTGAATTTGTTGCCATACAACCCCATGGCTAAGCAGAGACCAGTATAGCTGACAGAAAAAGGAAGGGCTCAAACTTGTAGGTTCAAAATACAATCCTACACGTCTCTCCAGAAAAGATGGATGGGGATGGATGGGAGGGAAGTTGAGGAAGAATGAAAATGGATAACACAGATGCCTAGTTATGGTTAATACATAACTTTTAAATCCAATGCTGCCCATTTCATTCTTCCTCGGTGCATGGGATAGAGTCCTCAACTACACTGATCTTTGATCTCCCTCATGGAAGGATATTCCAGAGTATCACTGAACCAAAGGCAGCTCTGTTTCTAGAAATAATATCCAATTTGTAATGAGTAACAAAGGTATGAGTACTGGACCGTGTAGCTGCAGTGCAAATATCATCAACAGATGTTCTTGGCCAAAAGACAGATAAAGCAGCCATGGATCTAGTTGAATGACCCTTGGGAGGTTTAGGTAAACTCATGTCTTGTTAAGAATAAATCCAAGAAGTACCACCCTGTGCACAAAGTGTTAGTGAGTACAATCAAGAAGTACAGTTCCTGCATTCTTTCTATACCAGCATTTCTAAATACTGGTGCAGAAGGGAGCTTCATGTGTGTTAAGTTGTAAGAAGCTGATATATGCTTGCTACAGTATCAAAAAAGTAGAAGTCTTTTTTTGTTTGTTTTATTTTTTTGCTCTTCAATGAAAAAGTTGGGAGAGGAGTGTAGATCTATCTTGTATTAAGCTGACTGCTGAAATAATTTGTTATACTCTTCAATGGAAGAGCTGGGGGAGTTGCAATTGGTTTGCTATAGCAAAAAGATGAAGTACTTTTTTTTCTCTTTTCACTTAAAAAAAGCCAAAAAATATGCAGCACTATACTGGAGACCAACAGAGGGCAAAAGATAAGCCAGCTATGTCTCTGCCTGTCCTCTTCTTCATAATCCCCATTTCCTTCTCATCTCTGTATAACTCCTCATAGGACTTTCTAAACTCCTCCAACATTCTCCCTAATGTCCTCACTTCCTATTCATTACCATCAATCCTTAATTAAAAAGTTGCTTGTTTGCTGTTGAATCTGCACTTGAGAGCTACTTTTGCTGCCAATTTACATTAAAGAAATTCCAAGATCATCCATTTTGTGGCAGAAAATGTTTACCAGGTCTCTGAGTTGGGAAGCACTCCAGGAAGCTCAACGTGTGGCTGTTCATTGGCTAGAAGGCATAGAAGTCAACTTTTAAGCTTTTAAGCTTTTTTTCTGTACTATAAATTAGGCAAGTTTAGGCAGAGCTGCCCACTGAAAAGCAGCTATTAGCAGTGCCCTGTTGTTGTTGTTGTTTGTCTTTCGGCTTTTCCCGGTAAGGGGTCGGCACAGCGGAACTCCGGTCTGCTAATGATTGGCAGTAGATTTTTACGAAATGCTGAGGTGCCAGCTCGCCGCCCAACCTTCAACGAAGGCACGCCCATTTACACATGCATGTCTTTCGAATGCTACCCAACCGCGGGGAGGACATGCAGACTCCACACAGAAGGCACTCCCAAGCCGAGCCGAGAATCGAATGGGAGAACCTCTTTCTGTGAATTAGTAGAGAATAAAATATTTTCTTACGATTAGGTCCAAAACCTGCTACATAGTGTATCATTTTAAAGATGTGAGCTTAGGGCAGCTAACTTGTGCATCAATTAACACTGTATAACATCTTGCTCTTAACCCCAGAACTACCCTAGGTGACCCCCTCTTAAAAAAAAAAAAAGATCCTTAATCCTAAACAGCCCATCCTATTACAGGTGTCGACAACATGTAAATGCTATTTCAAACTGTCTCTGTGGCCAGCTTGGTAGATATGGGTATCCTAAGGCAAACTAGCAATTCTCTTATGTTCTCAGTTAACCAGTTAATTGTTAAAGAAAATAACACAGTATGTAAGAGATATAAATACACAATTCATTGGAGGCAAAAATCTCACATACAGATGAGGTTGTCTTGAATACCCACACTACATTCCTCACACACATATTGCTTAGCACACACACAGATTGTCTTATGCTGAGGTGCTTAAAAAAAACCTTTCCAAATATCAAAGATTTCCAAAGCCACGTAATGACAACACTAAAGTGCTTGCATGTTGTATCTGGCTAGAGGCAATAAACAACAACAATAATAATAATAATAGTAATAAAAGTTCCTGAGTGAACGAAACTTCTAAACTCATTGTTTGTACTACAATAAAGATTTTAAGCTACAACTGATTCAAGGTGTTCTAGTCCTGCACTGCTGGTTTGTTTCTGGTTATCTGTTGGTTCCACAGTTTTTGTTGAATCTCGGTCTTGTTGTCGAAGTGATACAACTCATGCCTGGGGAAGATTTGTTATTTGAAGAGCTGTGTCCAGAGGAATTCAGTTGTGGTTTGGACTTCTTTAGGTTCACTGTGATCCTCAATTCTAAACACAGTGGAAGCAAGAAGTCTCTGGCTTGACTTAGTAGATTCATTGTAGGGGTGGAGATGAGAATCCCTGCAGTCATGGACAAGCTGCTACTACTGCCATACATTTGGTAAACAACCTGGGGGCTGTGGTGAGACCAAAGAGCAGAGCTCTGAACTGGAAATTGCTGGTTCCCAGCAGGAAGAGAAGGTGCTTTCTGGAACATCTGTCTCTTTTTATATGGTAGTACACATCCTGAAGACCTATTGAGCATATCCAGTCATTCTTCCTCAGCAGAAGAAGAATGAATTGTACTGTGACCATTCAGAATTTTGTCTGCTTCACAAACATGTTCAGGCAGTTTAGGTCCAAGACTGGCCCTAGGTTCTCATTTTTCTTTAGCAATAAAAAGAACCTTGAGTAAATTCCAGATCCTTTCTGATCTGGTGGGACCTCTTGGATGATTCAGTTGCTTAAAAGTTTCTTTATTAGTGAAGTGGCTGCTTCCCTTTGGGAGAGTGGAACATCAGGAAGTCTTTTTGGGGTTAGAGGAAGAGTGTGGATGGGAATGAAATATCCTCTGGTAATCAACCTTTGCACAAATTTGTCTTGAGTGATGGACACCCAGGTCATTGGCTGCAAGGATAAGTGCTCCCCAAATTTCTCCAGAGTGTGACTGTTGGGTAACCATTCAGAAATGCTGTAAAGGCTTCTCCAGGAGAGGTCCTCTGAAGCCTTGATCGTGCAGTCATCTCAGCTTCTGTGCTTCTCGGTGATGTCTGTTATAAGATTTTCCCCCTCTGGCACAGGGCGCTTTTTCTCCAGGAGTGGCAGAAGAAAATCCTTGTGATTTGTGATGCCAAATTCTTTTCCTCCATTCTGACTCCTGGAGAAGATCCACTGAGGGATAGAGAAGTTGACTCCCAAGGCAGATAGGGACTTGTGGTCTTTCTCTCTCCTGGTTATAGTCTCAGTAAGTTAGCATCAAAAAGGATCTATCCATCATATGGGTCATTGATGAAGGACATGTTGAAATGCTCCACAAAGTAGATAGCCACATCCAGGTATGTCTCCTGATGGTTATTCCTGTTTCAGCTGCTCTAGACATACCCTCAGTGGCATTAGAAATAAGGTGCACCAATACATTCAATAAAGACTGAACAGCCACCAACTGTGAATCAATAGACTTTGTCTGATACAGAGATTAGTTTTCTGGGACAGACTTGGTAATCTCCTTAGTGAAGTGTTTCTGGAAAGACAATGATGTGAGCCAAGTAATTTAACACTCTAAATGAAAAAATGGATAAGTCGTAAACATGATTCCCAAATCTGTGCGATGTCTGAGATTGCTTATTTGGCAAATGGACAGAAGAACTTTCCTCTGTACATTATTTCTTAGTAACCACCGCCACTACCATAGAATCTACTGCAAGTCCCCTACTCCAATAGGGCCAGTCTTTAGGAGCCACCAGAAATGTGTCAGATCTGTATGGGATTGGCTCAGCTGTGTCTGGTTCCTTCCAAATCCTCAGTAAGATTAATTCAATCATATCATCAGATGGATGTGTCAGAAACAAAAACATCAAGGAAGACTAATTTGCAGGGAGAAGGGACTTGGGATGACCAATCCCCTTTCTGCCTAAGTTGTTTGAGGATCTCACCAAATGAGATGTTCTGAAGAGGAGAACTGAAGGACCCTTCTTCATCAAAATCAGTAGTGGTGGCAGGAGATTCCTCTGGGGAATCCAAGTGTTTCCTGTGTACCTCCTCTGTGGGTTGTTCAGGGGATAACTTGAAAGCTAAACTGGTGTCTTTTATAAGAACTGTCATGTGGTTCCTTAAAACTGGTTCTCCTGACGGGACAAGCTGAGCAGACTCTAAACCCTGGGAGATCCTATGAGGAAGGAATATATCCAACTTCAATGAGGTAGACCTCTCTTTCAGTTGAGAAAATCCTCACTTGAAAGTCTTGAATGCAGAGTCTGAGATGGATCTGAGGAGCTAGCCCATCTGGTTAGGCTCCATGGTCATTGCCAGAACTGAGCTGTCAAGCACAGAGGCTCATAAAAAGCAAAGTGCACAAAGATCTCAGATATGAACCTAACCTATCTGAGCTGATACTGACTGCATGGCTCAGAGATTCAAATGAATAAGACAAAGTCAGAGATAACCTCATCAGAGAACTTGTTGGAGTAGAGCAGGAATGAACATTTGGCTCTGAAGCAGATCTACCCCAGGTGAGAAGAGGATCTAGGTGCAAAATTCAAGGGGACAGATGAGTCAAGGAGATACTAAAGGATGAGGGGAAGAAACAACATCCCCCGGTTCCGATGGAGGTCTGAGCCAGGAGGACCTCCAACTGGATCTAGGTCCAGAGAAACTTTATCATCGTCTTGTTAAAGTCAGTTCTGTAAGACGTATGGAAGACCTAACTGACTTAAAGGATGACGCAGAAGAAGGTGGTCTGGAGAAGCAATGTGTCTTTTCTCAAAGGATCAGAGAGAGGAGCCGAGGTAAAAAAGGCTTTGGTTAAAACTTTGGAGATGTATGGGATCCAAGGACTGTTGAATCAGTGAGGAATGTTGGCTCTCAAGGTTTTAAAAGGTTTGATGCTGAAGCCAAAGTAGATAATACTGGGTAGAAGGACCTCTTTTTTGTTGATTTATGTTTGTCTTTATCGGAATCCCTTTTTTCTTTTGTCTTGTCTGATGGCTTCTTCACTACAGAATGGAAAGAATCAGAAGAAGAAACTGTAGCCTTTCATGAAGGAGAACTTTTTAGAAGAGGAAGGTTGAAGCAGCCCCTTCAAAATCAACTTATCTCTCCTCTAAACAATGGCCCATTGACCAGAAGCCTCACAAATGGTGCATGCAGTGTCCAAGTGCAATAGGTCCAGACACTACACACTTATCTGTGCATCCAAATTAGTCAAGGTGAACATTTCTCAAAGCCCTGACATTTATCCTCTTAACAGAAAAGAGGAATGGGAAAAAAAAACTATATATATATATATATATATATACACACACATATACATATTTTTTATAGAAAAGAGAGGGTAAGGGGCTTTACCTGAATGGACAGAGAAATATTACATTTTATATAGTCCCAGCAGTTATTCAGGGGAGGTATGCAGAGAAAAAGAATATAAGAGGAAAAAAAGAAAGTTAGCTGTACTTACCCAAGAATAAAATGAACATCAATCCTGAGCACACAAAATCTATCCAGAGCTGATGGAGGCAAACAAGATTTGGGGTAGCTTGCTCTCTGCACAGGGATTATGGGTACGGAAAGGAACCTTAGAACTGCATCCAGAAAGCTTGAGACTGGCAGAAGTCAGATCTTAAGTTGGATCAAAAACCCACAGATTGAGGAATGGACGGACGAGACATCAGATCAATGATTAGATACTTATTATAGCAATAGATCCTATTAATCCTTTTCCCATATACTACCATATGTGGACTGGAAACTGTATGCACCTTTCTGTCAACAACTTCTACAATCTTCTGCAAGTTTGAGCACATCAATTCCTTCCATAATGAACTGCTTTCTTTTCTAGACTGAGTGTGGCCTCTGTAATGTATACAATTAGATGAAAGGAGTACCCTAATAGGGAGGCTATACCTAAAGGCAACTGTCTATCCTCCATGCCAATGCATTGGTGACTAATCTTGAGGTTGATGCATAGGTGACAATTCTATACAGAACAGGTGGGCAGGTGTATTACAGTATTTGTACAACAGATCAATGAGACTTTCAAATCTTATTTGGTCCATTTCATATATATTGTAATTTAACCTTTATGCCATTTCTTCTTCCTTTGTCTGAGCTTGCTTTACTCCTCTTGTCTGCCTTCCCAGTGACTTGTGAAATATATTGCACATAATGTAAATACTGTTAGTTTTTGATTGTCTTATTATTAAATGTATGCTGCAAAGCTCATCTTGTTATATTGACTTCAAACTTCTTACATTGTCTTAATCTATGTATTTGTGCTACAAATATTCTACATTTTTTACTATTTTTCTGTATTAACTGTGAAAACACTTTCAGCCTGTCTGTGCCTAAAATCAGTCATCTTTGCTCAGAGTACTACTCTGGTAAAGACATATAAATAATTAATACAAGGACTAAGGCCCCAGCAGAACAGAATGGATAGTCTCAGGACATTATGCTCCACAAGATAATGGCGCCAAAGTTTGCTCCCAGTTGGGATATGAATTTGAGCTTATAATGCTTGGAAAGGTAAGCGGAGGCCTCCAGGCTGGTACACAGATAGCATTCACTGATCCTTGAAAAGGACTGCTGAGGTCACAGTGGACCTTTTGGAATGAGCCTGTGATTTGAACGATAAGATTTTATTTCTAGAAGAATGGCACAAGGTGATGCAGTTGGATAGCCACCTGGATGATGGAACTTTTTTCATTCTCTCACCTAGTATGTTACATGCAAAGAAAACAAAAAGATCATCCTGTCGTAAATCTTTTGTGTGATCTACACAAAACAGAGTTGTATATGAACATTTAGACAGTGTAACTTAAACTCACCTTTATTAGAATATTAGGGAAAGACTATCGAGAGATGAATAGTGTGATTAGATCTGTTTCTAACTTGGGCATGAATGTTGAGTCATTCCTATATACCAGACTATCTTTGTGAAAGATAAGATGGTGGTTTCAAAGAAAGGACATGTAATTCAGAAACTCTTATTGCGGAGGTAACAACAACTAAATATACTGTCTTCCAAGACATATACCTAAGGTCCACCTTTGCAGCAGGATTGAATAGGGCTGAAATTAATCCCTCTAGGATAAAGTTAAAGTTTAAAGGAGGAGATGAATATTTAATAGTGGCCTGGATAAGAAGACTCTTCCTATAAAAATGTTATTGACATGATAAGAGGGTAAGAAAGACTGCTCAATGCCTCAGTGATAAGCTGATACAACTGCAAGGTGAGCTTTCACAGCAAAAACCCTGCAGCCTTGATCAAACAAAAAAATGAAGAAAGTACAGCTGAGTAAGTAAATGTACCACACCAGTAGATATTTGAATGATTGCAAACCAAAACAGAAATGTGGTGTGTGTGAATTGGTCAACCCAAAAGCAAAGTTCATAGGTTCATAGGTTCATACTAGGCTATCTGCCCTAGGGCGTTTATAAGCTTAGCCAGAGTGTGTTTGGCTTTCGCCACCCATTTTAAATGAATTTTGCTATGCCCTTTTTCGAGGTTAGTATACTGTGCCTCTGTCTAACAGTGACACAGAAGTGATACCCGGGGTAAACCTACGATCTCCCATCCGCTCATCAAGATTCCTCTTGAAGAGAGTCAATGAGGGACTCTGCCTAACCTGGACTGGGATTTTATTCCAGAGTGAAGGGAGCCTCTGGGTTATGAATCTGTCCCTCCAGCATGTCCTATTTATTTCAGTGCTGAGGTTCAAGTCTCTCAAGCGCATAGCTCGATGGGATTTGGAGTTTCTGAGGTGCAGCATGTCCATTAATTCTGGGTTGGATATGGCTTTATATGTCAGGCACAGATCGCCTCTGAGAAGGCGGTATGCCACTGAGTAGAGCTGGAGTTTCTTTAACCAGGCAGCATATGGCATCGGTTTGAGCCCTTTGATCCTCTTGGTGAGGTACTTTTTGGGTCTTTCCAGTTGCTGCAGGTGTCTGGTAAGGTACATCCCAAAAGGGGCATTGTACTCAATTATGGGCCTGATGAGGGATGAGTAAAGAGGCACGATGACCTCCCCTGATCTAGATGTGAATCCCTTCATGATTAGGTGGGCTATATAAAATGTTTTTCTAACCACTTTGGCCATGTGGTTTTCAAATGAGAGATTGCTATCAACTTGGGTCCCCAGATCCCTAATTACTTCTTCCGTACTTCATGGATTTCCACCTATGTGGTAATTTGTGGGCACTTTGTTTTTGCCAAAGGGGATGACTATACACTTTTTGGCGTTTAGCTTGAGGCCATGGCTCTGGCACCAGTTGTCTGTTTCTATGAGGCCCTTTTGTAAGATGCTTGTGTCGGCTGGAGAGTCAATTATGGCGCCTAGTTTGCAGTCATCTGCAAACTTGGTCAGCCACAGTCCTTCCGTATTGGCCTGTACCTCCAAGAAATATATACCGAACAAGAAAGGTCCCAGGACTGAGCCTTGTGGGATGCCACTTGTAACTGGTTTGGAGTCTGACATGACTCCAGCAATTCTAACCATGTGGGTTCTGTCCTTGAGCCAGTTTGCAACCCATCTAGTGACAAAGGAGTTTATATTTAAGCTGGTGAGCTTATCTATAATGCCCAAGTGGGGTATTGTATCGAAGGCTTTTGCGAGGTCCAGGTAGGCTATGTGGACCACCTTCCCCTCGTCAATGGCCTTGGTGACTGTTTCAAAGAAATCGATCAGGTTTCAGAGGCAGGATCTGCCCTTAACAAAGCTGAACTGGGTAGGATCCAGTGTCTGTAGGTCCCCAATATCTTTATTTATGAGGTCCATGATGATCCTTTCCATAGCTTTGCAGACCAAGCTAGTCAGGCTTATGGGGTGATAGTTTCCAGGATCCGTTGAGGCACCACCTTTGTGGAGAGGGACCACTGTTGCTGTATGCCACTCTTTAGGTACATATCCTGTAGTAAGGCTGAGATTGAACAGTGGTTTTATGTTTGGGTTTAGCTCTTCTTGGAGTTCATGTAGGACGCAGCCCGGGACACCGTCTGGTCCCATTGATGCTGTGTTTTTTACTTTGGAGAGGGCGGCTCTTACCTGAGCATCTGAGATGTCAGGGGGGCAGCACTCTGCTGGGATAGATATTTACCCTTTTGGTGGGGAGGGGGGGAGAAGTCTGCGCTGAACCTGTCAGCTAGGATGTTGGCAATGTCTGTGGGTTCGGTGTATTTTTTGTCATTTTGGACTAATTCTGAGCATATCTGGGAATTCCCACCCTGGTTCCTAACATAACTAAAGAAAGCCTTGTGATTATCCTTAGTGTCCTGTGCAATTTTTCTCTCAAAGCTGGCCTTAGACGATTTTATGAGTGCCCATAGTTTTTTGCTAATACTGATCAGAGATGCCTTCCCTTTTTGGGAGTTTGCTCTATCATGTAGTAGCTTCCTCCTTATATTGTATAGTTTGTTTATGGCTGGGGTCCACCAGACAGGACACCTGCCTTTGGAGGATTGGGTCTTGGTTTTATTTGGGATCCAATAGAACAAAAAAGAGCGACCAGACCACAGCTAGTAAAATCGAACCAACTCAGCACTCACCATCTGCATTTTTATTGTAATAAAGTTGGTTCGATTTTACTAGCTGTGATCTGGTCACTCTTTTTTATTCTATTGAATATTTGAATGATCACTGCTACAGCACTCTTAACTAATATCAGTTATATCCTGCATAGGATGCAACAGTTGGTTAGCTTCCAAAGCTTCAGCCCACCTTACATATGCTCAAACCATTAGTTAGTTCAAGCTGAGCTGATTAAAGGTCAGGTTAGGATGACAACCCTTCACAGATTTCATACCAGTTTAGAGGGAGTGAACAATACTTGGAAAAGAAAAAATACATGTCTGCACCCTGGCATAAAAAAGACACAAAAAGGGGGGCTTAAGGGAGGGAGTGGCTGCCACATTTGAATATCTACTGTTATGGTAAATTTACTTACACATCTGTACTATGTTCATCATTACCATCACTGCTGTAGTGGCCTTAGCTATATGGGTAGATTACCATAGCTTAAACTAACTGGGACTTAGAAGGGGGAGGGTTTAGGGACCCCTGAAGAATGGTCCTAGCAAAGCCTATCTTAAACACAGTGAAGGAATCTAGTCAGTGCTTTGTAAAAGTGTTCACAGAGGACCAAGCTGCTGCTGCTTCTAGTCTACTTCTAGAGTCCAAGCCTTTCCAAAATACCAAAGATGAATCCAAGGCCCTGGTAGAGTGAGCCTTGACTCCGCCCAGAATAGTTTCATTGTAGTGTTAAAAGAAAATGTAATAGCTTGAGATAACTATTCATAAATAGCTCCTGAGTTGTCTGTGAACATCCAAGGTATGGAGCATCCTTTTTACCTCATTTTTGGATTCTGGAAAGAATACAGGGAGATGGATAGATTGACTTAAAGTGAACTTGGAGGCCACTTTGGCCATAAAGAATGGTCAATTCTCAAAGAAATACTACCTCTGTGGAAGATGACCCAGCATAACAGCTTGCAACTCAGACACTGTTCTTGTAAATATCACGGCAATCAGCAAAACTGTTACCCCTGTTAAGAAGCTCAATTCAGACAGATGAACTAGTTCAAAGAGAGCAAGTGTTAGCATTTCTAACACAAAATTCACATCACAAGAAGGAGCCACATGTTTTCTGGGAGGTTTCTTATATAAAACTCCTTTCAAAATCATTCTGACTTGAAGCTGCACTGAAAAAGGGGTATCCATGGTCAGACATTCTGAAATATGCAAGAAGTGAATTTAGTTAGAGGAGTAAGATAGGCCATAGGACAATAACTCGCACAGATATTGTAAAACTAGAGAAACACTAGCCCTAAATGGGTGCTGGCTGTTTTTTGGCACAAACTAGAAAACCTTTTCCATTTGATAATATATGATTTTCTTGTAGCAGGCTTTGTTGCCTCCATTAATATCCATTTCATGTCCTCAGAAAACAGGTGCCTAAGATCTATTAAAACCTCTACATCTAAACAGCAGTTGCAGTTGTTTGGGTTGAGATATATCAAACGCCATTGATTTTTTGTGAATAAATCCTGTTAGTGAGGAAACTTGTGATAATTGCCCTTGGCCAATTCCAGGAGAGGAGTAAGCCACTGTTGCCTTGACCAAAACAGAAACATCACAATGATCTTTGGGAAGTCCTTCTAAATCTTCGGAATTGCACTGGTTATCAGTGGAAAGGGTGGAACAGCATACAAGAACATTCCTGTCCATGAACAGAAAAGGAGTCTGTCTTCCAGGCCTTCTTGCACAGAGTCCTGGAACAGAATTTTACAGCTGACTGTTTACAGATGAGGCAAAAAGGTATATTTATGGAATACCCCTCAGATGGATCAGATCTTGGAAGACCCCCTGATTTATTTTGCATTCATGAGGGTCTCCCCTGCTCCTGCTCTGCTTATCTGCCACATAATGTTGTCCTGATTAACTGTAAGATGTCTGTAGAGTGAGATCATGCCATAAAGCTATATCACATGTTAACGTGATTAGTCTGCATAGGGGGTAAAATCTGGATCCCTCTTGCTTGTTTATGTAGTACATCACTGTGGTATTGTCTAAAAATATTTGAAGGGGTACCAGGGACCACAGATGACTCAGAAAGATGAGAACATTTAAAAGAGCTAACATCTCTTTTAAGTTTATCTGTTTTGCTCTGTCTTTTTTGTCCCAAAGACCCTGCATTTTTATTCCCACAGACACTGCTCCCCAGGCAACTTCAGAGGTGTCTGTTGTGACTAGCAAATTTGGAGCAGGAGGGGAGAATGGGAGACCTAGATTCTGATACAGTTCATCTTGCTACCATCTGATTTTCCTTTTTACTAATCCAAGAATTTAGATTTGAGAAGACAGTAGCTTTCTAATGTGGAGTCTTGCAAGAGGCATCAAGAAAGGGAAGATGTGAAAAAAAATGTAGGTGAGGAGCAAATGAGGCAGGAATCATACATATGTTCTGGGAGTACCAGAGGGCAAAGCAAAGATGTCAAGAAACAATGACAGGATATCCCATAACATGAAACATTAACCCTAGTGCTGAGAACAGAAAGGGAAGGGGAAGGCAGGGAAAGAGAAGTGCTTACACTCAGATTAATGCTAGTGTTTATTCTGAAAACAGTACTTATGAGGGAATGAGAACAACAGGCACTAAAAGAATATAAAGTTAACATGTAGAATATCTAAAACTAACATGAAGAATAGATCATTATTATAACATGAATGTGATGAAGAAAAAGCCAAAAGGTTGGAATCTCATAACCCACTTTCACTGGAATTTGAATAAAACCTGGAAAAAAATATAAGATCATTTGATGAGAGGTTGTTTATGTAAAACTTGAGATTGTAGAGAAGCTAAAGGTAGAACTAATGTATTCGTCTTTTGTAAATATGTATATATATATATATATATATATATATATATATATTTTTTTTTTTTTTTTTTTCTTCATCAAAACAGCTTTCAAAAGGTTAATATTTCTATATGTGTATACATGATGAAGGAATGCACAACTGTGACAGTTTTATTGGTAATCAGTTTCTCTATTAATGTTTGTATTACATGTACAAGTGAAGTTATGTTATTGTTAAAAAAATCAATAAAAAATGATATATTAAAAACATGGCATGCATAGCAATCTTAACTTTCACATCAACTTGCTTACTTGCAGCATCAACAGACAATACATAATCCAAATGTGCCTTTTACAAAATAAGCAACAGGTCAACACTTTCCTTTTCTGTTGAGTTGTTGCTATAAAACAGCCCACTTTCTTAGAATCCCCAAACAAATTACTTTCAAATCTGGATCACGCTGTGCTAAAACTTGTCACAGCTGAAGACATCCATGCAACTCCACCTCTCCTCCTAAATGTACCCCAATTCTAACATATCACAAAGACCTAAAGACCGTAAAATAGCTAATATACTGATATATGTAAAATCAATAACTATACCCTCCCTTCCATCTTTCAAAACCACTCTGAAAGATTTCCTAGCTAGAATCTGGTTCTGTTCTTGCTCAAAATCAGGATAAACTATATCCCTAAATGTGAACAAGTACCTTTTCATTCCTTGTACCTTCTTACTGTCCCTCCCTTGCTTACCTCCTTACTGCTATCTAATTCCCTTCCCTGTCTTTCTCTCTAAATATATCATAAGCCTGTTTACCCTCACTTCATATTGCAATTCCTATTTGTATTAAATTAACTTACCTTTAATTTCTCTACAAACTCCAAAATTTCTCTTAATATTAAGTAATTGTCATATATCTTGTATCAACTCCTAACCAATGTTTTTTGTGTTATGTCTAATTTGTTATAATTATTTAAACTGCAGATGTTTTTGTGTCATTTTTGAAGATTGTAAAATTCTTGTTGTTAAAATGTTTTGTAATAATTTAGAGCTTTTCTCCACTGACCTCTGCTGAAAATGGTCTTCTACCAAGTCAGATTTTCTGAGTAATCAAATGTCAATAAATAAAAAAATAACAAATAGATGACAATAAGGGTTGCACTATAGGTATCTCAGAAACAGGGATGATGTTTTCAACCATTACATGGGATAATTATACAATGCTATCTAACCAATGACTTATTACACATAATGGAGGACAAGCAATGCTACCAATTAAACAAAACTCCCTGGATATAATAAAATCTTCCTCCTGCAATATCCCTAATGACAGAGTATTTAATTCTGCCAACTACAATTAGCAATGTACACAAATACCTCTGTTGACTCAATATGCATCCACCCTCCAACTACACTGCCATTATCCAATCAAATTATTCTAGATGTCTTACAAAAGAAAACTTTAAGAATTAAATTATTTGTTTGCCCTGAAGGTAAGCAACTTGAAGATGGTTAACATAACGTAGAACAAACTACTGTAGCCTCCTATTAGACTCAACTTTCAAACAAAAATAATGACTCCACTCGTGATCTTATCATCTCTAATATTAAATATAGATGCTCCAGTCTCACCATCGTACTAATTATGTCAATGATCATTGCCCAGATGTCACTACATGGTCATTTACAACTCCAAAACTGCCTCCTCAAATAGTGATTGGCAGACCATTCCATGACTATAAACTTGCAGCTCTAAATATAATGCTAGTCTCTATTGACTTAACTACCTTGTATAATATGTTTAAATCAGCCACTGCCCTGGCTCACTTTATCATCATCCTCACTAGCATCCATCTGCATTTCCCATCTACTCATTGTAGGCTTAGAGGACAGATCTGCTCCTGACTAAATGCAGACCTTCTAAACATGATGAAAGGGAGAGACATGGCCTGGAAAACATTTGATCAGAGCCCAGTGGATTACCGGCTGCGTGAAAACTACCTCACCCAAAGAAAAGCTCCAATAACTGTTACCAGCTCTGCCAATGAGCAATTCTTAGGGTAAAAACAGATAATCTCTGCCAGCAAACTTCAACTATTTTCCAGAGGGGAAATCATGAACCTAACTGCCAAATAACTGATTCCCATATTTCATCCGCATCCTCTAGCAATGTAAATTTAACTTTTGCAGAACTGTATAAGATTCCCATCATCTTTTATTGAAGATATTTCTAACATGTTTCACTCTTCTAACTTCAGTACTCAACAGCTAACCAATAATAATGTTACCACCTTCTACGTCACTGAAATATCTGACAAAGATACCAAAACACAAATCATAAAAAGTATATCGGTCAGTTTTTATTTCTGCCACTTATTTTCCTGAGGAAATCCAGTGTCTTTATTGCCAGACTGCTTACCCACATCTTTAATTTCTCCCTCTCATCAGGGAGAAATTCAAACACTGCATTATCATCTCCCTATCTAAGATAATCTCCCAGTGACCTCAAAGATTACTGTCTCTTCTCCCAATACTTCTCCAGCTGCCAAACTTTTCTAAAGCCTCCAGTGTAACTAAATATTTAAAGACATTGGAAACTACGGCCTGCCTCTGGCACACAGCACAGCTATCACAATGCCTTTAGCAATACAACACTACTCTTATTACCTACAAAGAATATCTACTGTAACTTAAATGAGGAACATTTGACAGCTGGAGTGTTTGTGGATGCAACATGCGCCTTTGAATCTATAGACTTTAAAATTTTTCTTCACAAGCTCAAAAGACCTTATTCTGCGGACAACACGATAAATTAGTTTAACAGCTACATTTCAGACAAGTTCTTCAAAGTCTAATACTGTAACCATTACTCATCCCATGGTAGCCTCAGCAGAGGTGCTCCCCAGTTCTCACTGCTAGGTCCACTCCTCTTCTCTCTCCATTAATGACATAATTACTGACCTACCTACACTTGAACTGACTCTTTAAGCAGACAACATTTTACTTCAGGAATCTAATAAGGCCCACACTAACTTACAATCACACATTCAAACATGTTTTCTAAAATATGCAAGTGGTATGCAAATAAAAAAACTGTCATTAATCCAAAGAAAACTAAACTAATGCTATTTATCTCTCCCCATAAGGTAACAAATATATAACCTATCTCATTTAAAGACACACAAGATAGCACTATTCTTTGTTTCTGAGTACAAGCAGGCACACACATGACTTTATTTTGCATTCACAGTGCATATAGAAAATATTACTAATAAAGTACTCTCACAATTCAAACTCTAAGATCTCAGACCTTATATCTCCAACAGCTAGAATTGCACTATTAAAGAATGTAAACCCCCCAAATTTGAGTACTGCCAACCCTTAGTAACTCTACAGTCTACTTATAACACTCAAAGAATACATTTTATAAAATATATATATATATATATATATATATATATATATATATATATATAAATACTTTTATAAAATGAAATGAACTTTAAGGTAATCCATAAACCATTCAATACCTGTACAATGTGGAATGCAACTAAAAAGGTCTTTCACATCTATAGTAATGAATATTCCATCAAACTGTTCTTGCAACTGATTGCACTGCATTAAAAAGTCCCATGAATCCCTACACAATGAGGAATTTTGTATACCAGAATTTTTTGGCTGTAATTAACATGTCTGGCTATAAAGCTGGTCTTTGAGCTTACTGCATCCACTATTGAGTGAAAACGGTATTCTTCAATGTCTTTGTGAATTTTGAGAATGCCAAAAATTGTAGGGATCCTAGGGCACTCCACATGCATATAACAGTACTTCATAGGTGTAATTTGACCTTACATGAGCTTGTGTTCAAAGTAATAATCAATATCCCTGTAAGATATATTGACCTCATTCAATGAGGCTTCACCACTGGTGTCACCGAAAAGTAGATTGAGCATCCGTTTTTCATAATTAAGTTGGTTCATGCTCACCATGCCACCACTCTTATCAGGATGCATGATTCGTAACTGATGCCTATCTTTTAAATCATTTAAAAGTTGTTGTTGGTCAATAATAAGTTTGTATTTGCATGTTCTGTTATGGTTATTGAGCAAGAATCTGATGTACATCTTGCATACCCTCTCAAATAAATCGAGGGTAGGGTGCAACACAGGGTTATAGGTACTAGAGACTCTCAACCCCCCTTCACCTGTTTCATTATTAGAATTACTATGGATCATGGCTAAATTTAAGTTTCTCATAAATAATTTTAGCTCACATATAGTCTTAGTGATATCTGCACAACTAGAAAAACGAAGGCGTACCCCCTACTGAACAGTTCTGTGTGCTCGTTTGTTATTACATAATTACTATAATTATAGATTTTAAAGTCATTCAACTCATTGGAAATAACAGAACAATTCTTATGATCAGCACTTACTGTGTCTTCCTGGATTACCACCTTTGTTGGTTCCAATCTCTCTAGTTGTATGACCTTGTTTGTTTTACTGGACCTGCCTGAATGGAATGGTATATAGACTGGTGTTGTTCATTCACCAGTTCTATAACCTCTTGGAATGACAAAGTGGTTGTTGGTCTAAAGGGTTAATTTATTTGTTAACAGTATTGCCCTGGTCATGGAATCATTGCTGAATCAATACTCTTGTGCTGTGACAACTAGTATCCTTCCTTTATTGACTCCTTGGAGGGCGGGGATAAGCAGTACCCTTAGAATAATCTGAATGGTCCCATGCCAGTTTTTTGTTTATCTGCTATTGCATAATATTGCAGAATTTGTCATTTTCCATAAAAGTACATTGATATTTTGACTTGTAATCATTAAAAAATAACAACCTGGATGATGGTCACATCCAATTGTTTCATTTCAGCATATGGAATATCCATTTTCTTGATGTTTTGTTTAATGCGCAACTCCATGAGTTCACAGCCATGCCTATCGTACAATTGCACATGGCCAAAAAATTCTTGATGTAGTATGGAGTGCTCAATAAGCATTGTAGGGTATTTCCAAACCTGTAAACCTTTGGACACTTGTAATCTGATGCATTCACAAAAATTGGAATACTTCTCCTGTAGCTTATGATACTGCATTAAGTCAAGAAATTTTTCAATGGCTGGTATTACAGGGCTTACATTGTTGTTAACATAACCAATAGCCTGGTTTAATCATGAATCCAAATTTACAGGTTGTTCATAGGTTCATAGGTGTGTACTAGGCTAATGGCCCTGGAGCCTAGCCCATAAGATTACCCTGGCATCGTGCCACCCAAACCTAGTTCCTAGTGTCTCTGTCGAGTAGTGCCACTGGAGTGATCCCTGGCTTGAATTTTCTATTTCCCATCCACTCATCAAGATTTCTCTCAAAGAGGCCCAGTGAGGTGCTCTGTTTGACATGTATGGGAAGTCTATTCCATAGCATGGGCAGGAAGTCTATTCCATAGCATGGGTTGTGAATTATTAGGAAAACTTGCCGTATTGTTAGAATGTTCGTGCAGGTTAAAAGCTAACCTGGAAAAATACTGTTGTTGCCCTCTTGGAAATGAATCACTGGGTACTGAGTTGACATCAGGTTGCATATTTACTACTTGGTTAGTGGTACCCAGTTATCAGCAGTTGCTATAGAAGGCTGTGTTAAAGAGAGAGTGTCACAGATTTTTAACTGTTTAATTGTTTTTGTAAGTACTTAAATCGTGATCTTGTTTGCATTCAGTCAGCTTTTCAACTACAAGCTCAAGTTTCACTACATTTGAGAGGACGGTTATTGGCACAGCAGGAATGCTAACAGTTTCCTCTGTGTGCTCCTTTTATTTACAGTCTCTTGCTGACAAGTGAGGTTTCATCACTTTTCTGTAAAGCTTACTGAACCAGTGGAAGTCTATTGCAGATTTCTGTTTGTACCTAAGTAGTTCATACTTTCACGTCCAGAACGTACACACACAAACACACACACACACACACACACACACACACACACACACACACACACACACACACACACACACACACACACATATAATACACACAGTGTGTGTGTCTGTTTGCATTTTTTTCCAACAAAACATTTGTCTGGTTTACTAATAGAAACATATGTGCTGCATACATTATATGATAAGGCCCCTTTCAATTGCCATCTGTTGTTTATACCACTAATAGGTATTTAGACAGGCTGAGCCCTGAAAAAAGCAGAAAGATCTTTCTGCTGGTAATCCCTCTACTAGGTATTTATAGACAACACAGGAATTCCTTTGTACTAACAGAACAGTTAGCCTATTATAATCTTATTTTCCTGCTACTTCTCCATTAGTTAGGGCAAATCTAGAACCCCCTCTGCTAGGCACGTAATATTTGTTGATGTCATTACATTCATCGCTGCAGTATTCCTTACCATCAGGCCAGTTTACCAAAGTCTACTGTTTTAAGGTATGCTGAATGTCACCTGCACACTCCTTGCGTAGGGTAGGGATAAAGGTGACATTCAGATGTACCATCCACAGAACTTCTTTGCTGCCAGTCCAAACCCTGTTTTAACTGTCGGTCTGTTACCTCCATCTGTTTTTTTTTTTTTTTTTTTTTTTTTACTGTTTTTCTGTTTGTTGACATTCCTGTGCTTACTCCTGTTTGCTGGAGACCTCACAGTTGCAGATAAGTACCCAGTTGGCTTTTTGGTTATTTTTTCTGTTTGTTTTGTGCTGTTTGATGTAATGTCATTCAGGAAGGGTAAATACCAGTGTGGGAGACTGATTTCCTATAAAGACTGCCACGATAAGTATCTTTTTTGCCTAGGTGCTGCTCACGGCCATACATCTTGTTCAATTTGTCAGGCATTTGCCCCCAAAATTCTTTGTAGTTGCTTTTTTCCCTTTCCTTGTATCTTGAGAACCAGTGTCTTAAGCTTCTTGCTGCAGATACTATGGATGGAACTTCCTGCTCTGAGGGTCAGCCATCAGGGAAGAAGAAAGTGCATAAGGTAAGACTGGACTCTTCCTCTGTCCAGCCTCTGCCAGGAGTTTCTCCTGAGGTTATTAGGAACCAGAAGGCTCACCTGGTTGTTTTGTCAGATTTTTCTACTATGTCTAGGTTGGAGGCCAGTGAGGATCTGGTGGTTGGCATGTCTAACGAGGCTTTGCAGGCATCCATTTCAGGCATTCAGAGGGAACCACGGTTGCCTGTTTCCAAGGGGTCTAGAGGGGTTCCACAGTTTCTCTTTAGGAAAGAGGTTCCTACTGCAGTTGTGGAATGCCATCCTGAGACCTTCACAGGTTTCTAGGATGGATGTCCCCTTAAAAAAGAAACAGAAAACTAATCATGTTTCTTTTGCTCCTAGGGATCCACAAAGTGAGTGACAAGCCTTTACTCAGGGGTTATTTGATGCTTTACTGTAGTTGAGGCCTCCTCAAGGGGTTTCAGTACCTGCTCCTCCTTTGTCCTTCTCTTCCTCTAAAAGGCCCAGAGAATTGCATTCTTCTGAGGTGGATTTTGATGATGACTCCCTTGCTTATTCTACCCAGGTTCCTTCTCCTTTAGACTACGAATCTGAGGAGGAGGATTCGCATACTCTAGATAATCCTTCTGAGGAAATTTCCTTTGGGGACACGATCTCTAAAATGATGGAATTTTTTTAAGTGGGATTGTGCCCAGGTTTTGAATATCCATAAGAGATACAATAAGTTACTGCAGATGGAATCACCTAAACCTGTGGCCATTCCTCCTGTCTTTCCTGCTTTATTGGATGTTTTTTCCACACTCTCTAAAGCACCGGATTCTCTGCCCCTGCTTCCAGGAAGTCTAATATGTTTTATAGGGTGCCTGAGGATTGTTCCTTTTTAGGTTCATAGCTTCAAAGGTGTGTACTAAGCTAATGGCCCTGGAGCCTAATATAAGCCTAGCCTAATTATATCCTCTGGCATCATGCCACCCAAAGTTAGTTCCCAGTGTCCCTGTCAAGCAAGGCCACTGAAGTGATCCCCAGGGTGAACTTCCTATTACCCATCCACTCATCAAGATTTCTCTTAAAGAGGACCAGTGAAGTGCTTGCTTGACGTGAATGGGAAGTTTGTTCCAGAGTATGGGAAGTCTCTGGGTTAGGAACATGTCCCTCCAGCATGTTCTGTTTATTGTAGTAATGAGGTTTAGGTCCCTGGAGTGTGTGGCACAGAGATATTGGGATTTCTTTAGGCATAGTATATCTAGCAGCTTTGGGTCAGACATGGCTTTGTAGGTCAAGCAGAGATCGCATCTAAGTAGGCAATAAGAGACAGAGTATAGCTGGAGTTTTTTGAGTCTGTCCATATAGGGCATGTGTCTAAGGCCTAAGATCCTCTTAGTGAGGTATTTTTATGGCCTTTCTAGTTTTTGTACATGTCTAATGAGGTACATACCAAATGGGGCATTGTATTCTATAATAGGTCTAATGAGGGATGAGTAGAGAGGGACTATGACCTCTTTCTTCCTCGATGAGAAACCTTTTGTAATGAGATGTGCCACATAGAAGGACTTTGTTTAAATGCCCTGCTGTTGACCCCTCTGTGGTGTCTGTAGCCTCTGATAAGCCATCTCAGTTGCTTCCTTTATCCAAGTTATTGCCTTCTGACAAGGATAGCAGAAACATGGATAGGCTGGGTAAGAAGGTTTATACTTCGGTTACTCTAGTTTTTAGGGCTATTAATTATCAGACCCATATCACTAGGTATGTCTTGGCTCTTCTTTCTCAGGCTTGACAGATTCTTTCTTATCTTCTGGACTCTGAGAGCAAATCTTCTGCTCTTTCCTTGCTTGGGACTTCCTCTCAGATAGTTCGTCATTCTATCAAATGTACTTATGATGCAGCAGATGCCTCTTCTAGGGCTGCTGCTTCTGATTCAGTTCTGAGGAGATATTCATGGCTTTGGCTTCAACCTTTGCCCGATGATATTAAGGCTAAGTTGATGGATGCTCCTCTGGATAATACTCTTTTGTTTGGTGAAATGGCTGCTGGTTTATTTAAGCCTCTTCAGAACAAGGGGAAGGCTTTACAGGAGCTTAAGCATGTCATTGTTTCTCCTGTACCTAAATTTCAGTTAAACTACCCTTTTAAGCCAGCCTTTGTTGGTAGGCAGTCTCTCCCTCCTTCTAAAAGTAAAAAGGGTTGTAAACGGACTCTTCCTGCTAAGGCCACTGACTGCAGAGATTCTTAAGCCTTCCTTTCCTGACAATTCAGGTGCTGTCTGACTATCCACCCATTCCCAGCCACATTCCTCTTTCTCTTCGCCTTTCTCTTTCTGCTTGGCCCCGAATCACCCAGGATTCTTGGGTTCTGTCAATCATGCGGGAAGGGTACTTCATGGTCTGGATTTCCCACCCTCCTTCTATGGGTATTCCTCAGCCTCCTCTGGAACAACTTCCTTTTTTCCCAGAGGTTTTTCAAGACCTCTTATCTCAGGGTACTATTCAACAGGTGCCTGTGTACCAAAGGGGGAAAGGGTTTTATTCAAGAATTTTTCTAGTGCGCAGAAAAGAAGGTACTTGGAGACCTATTCTAGACCTCTCCCATCTCAACACTTTTCTGATGGTACCTTCCTTTCAGATGTGTCCTTTCAGTTCCTTTTTCCTCTCTTGCTCCCTTGGGCCTTTCTGGTGTGTCTGTACCTCAAGGATGCTTATCTCCATATTCGAATCCATCCTCTTTTCATGAGATTTTTGTGTTTCTCTGTTGCTTCCTGGCATTTTCAGTTATGTGCTTTGCCCTTTGGCCTTTTTACTACCCCAAGGGTGTTCACCAAATGCCTTGCTCCTGTGATTGCTTTTTGCAGGCTTGAAGGCATTCAAATCTTTCCTTATTTGGATGACCTGCTGATTCAGACATCTTCTCCTGAGGTCCTTTTGCAAAATCTTCATTTTACCATTCCTCTTCTTCTGAGCCTGGGGTTCACAATAAACTTCAAAATGTCTTCCCTGACTCCTTCTCAGGATCATGTCTTTCTGGATTGCAGGATTCAGAGGGTGCCAATGCTGGCACTCCTGCCTCCTCCAAAGGCATTAACTCTCATTTCTTTCTTTCAAACTCTTCTTCCCCTGGCCTCCATTACAGCCAGTGGGTTTCTGAGAGCTCTGGATTTAATGGCTTCCACCATTCTGATGCTGTCTCTGGCCAAACTCCACATGAGGAAGTTCCAGTGGTTTCTGAAGTTGGTGTGGCTTCAGCATGTGCATCCTCTAGACTTTCCTGTTCCTCTTCTCCAGTGTCTCAAGAAAGAACTTCTGTGGTGGATTCAGCAATTGTCTCTGAATCTCCAGAGCTACAGCTGGTTTTGCTGCTGCCATTCTTCATGGCTTCTTGGTGGGCTCTGCTGCGTCCTCCTGCCAGGTTTGTTCTTGAGCTTTGGCACTCTCCCATTTGTAAGGAATACTGCAGTGGGGAATGTAAGGACATTGTACAGTTGTGTAAAATCTTACTATAATGGTAGATGCCCTTGCCTTCACCTCTGCAGTATTCACTCCCTCCCTCCATCCCCTGGTCTTTTTTCCATTCCTGGATGTGCAGATTCTCCTTGGTTTTCCTTGGATTGTTGTTCCTACTGGGTCAATCAGTTCTGAGGATGGTACACCTGAACGTCACCTTTATGCCCTACCCTATGCAAGGAGTGTGCACGTGACATTCAGCGTACCTTAAAGTAATGGTAGATGTTGGTAAACTGGCCGGACAGTGGGCTTCATGGCAGGGAATCCCACTTGTAAAGATACTGGAGCAGGGAAGGCAAGGACATTTACCGTTATGGTAAGATTTTACACAACTGTACTTTTATCTCAATTACATTACCTGTATTTCTCTGTTGGGTACCTACAGCAAGTAAAATGCATAAGCCTGTTACAAAGCTGACTCAACAGCACAAAGAAACTTCACCAGCTGAATATAATGAGCCATCTAACACACCATCCAAGATGATGGGTGCACATGAGGAGTTAAAGGTAGAGACAGTGTCAAAATTCTCTGCTGCTTTGCTTGTTTTGGTTAAGCTGATAGGTCATGTGATCCTATTGTTTACATTCAGGCAGCTTTTAGTCTGATGGCTCATGTTACAATACTTGGGGGAAGGATAACAACACTTTTGGAAATGAAAATAGTTTCCTCTGTGAACTTTTATTTACAGCCCCATGCAAATAGGAAAGGTTTACATTTTCACTTTGGAATGTAGGGAAGTAGTGATTAGTTATGCTACTGTTTTTTTTCCTTTGTATCTAAGTGGTTCTCTCTTTCACTTTGCAGGCAGATGCAGCTCTGGATTTTTTTTTTAATTTTCTGCAACATAGTTCCTTGGTTATTTTGGTGTACAGCTGATGGAAATGGATGTAGTAGATGCATTTTATGATATGGTCTTGAGCAGTGTTATTTATTTACTATTTCTTCACTGGTGAGTGGACTGGTCTATTGACCATTTTTAGCCATGACCTGAGCTCAAAGAGCAGATAAAACAGCATAATCTTTCAGTTAACAGCATTATATACAGATGGAGTACATGGCAAAATTCTGAACATAATGGTAAAACTGAATGCAGACAGGGTAAGATTAAAAGATCCAGTCAGAGTGAATTGAAAAAAAAGTATATACAAAATGCAAGCTAAGATATGCATAAAATACAGTGCAACCATACTTATAATACATAAACTCCTATACAGGCAGTCCCTGGGTTACAGACATCCTACATGTGGATAACCCATAGATATGAATGGGCTGCTGCAATGTCGGAAAAAATGTGAAAAAAAAAAAAAATTTAAATCCTTAAAGTTGCCCAAATCTGTGTGTGTGAGAGATCGAGACAGAGTGAGAGGGATGTGTGAGTGAATGCACGTATAGGTAGGTACTAGGCTATCGGCCCTAGGGCCTATACAAGCCCAGCCAAAAAGGTACCCTGGTTTTTGCCATCCAAGAAAATTCTTTTCCTTTGCCACTGTCGAGCAGAACCACAGAAGTGATCCCTGGGGTGAATTTCCTATCTCCCATCCAATCATCAAGATTTTTCTTGAAGAGTGCTAATGAGGAGCTTTGTTTGATATAGATAGGTAGTTTGTTCCAGAGTATGGGAAGTCTCTGGGACAGGAATCTATCCCTCCAGCATGTTCGGTTTATTGTGTTGACAAGGTTTAGATCCCTAGAGCGTGTAGTTCTGAGGGATTGGGATTTCTTTACATGGAGCATGTCCAACAGCTCTGGATTTGACATAGCTTTGTATGTTAGGCAGAGATCGCCTCTGAGTAGGCAATATGTGACAGAGTAAAGCTGGAGTTTTTTGAGACGGTCTGCGTAGAGCATTTGTTTGAGGCTGGTAATCTTCTTTTTGAGATATTTCTGTGGCCTTTCCAGCTGTTGTAGATGTCTTGTGAGGTACATACCAAAAGGGGCGTTGTACTCTATAATGGGTAATAATATCTTATCTCTATAATATCTTGTATTCTTTCATCTCCTAAAACAAACAAACATGAAGTTGTCAAGTCACAGATGGCATGCTATTTTCTTGGGCAATTTATACTTTTAAGTTAATATCTGTATGCATACTATTTTTAATGTTAAGTATTATGACGGTAAGCTCAAAGAAAACTGCTAGAAGTGAGAGTGGTATTTACTGCTGATTTTCACAGATTAATTTCAGTTTTGAAGGAGTTATGCCTTGAGTGCTGATCAGAGAGAGAAAGAGAGAGAGTCTGTGGATTTTATATCTTTGAGGGTTATAGTTAGAAAATAATGAAATGAGGAAGTGACCGTGTGTGTGTGAGAGATTGGGAGAGTGAGAGTGGTGTGTGAGTGAATGCATGTATGAATGAGTAAGTGACCGTGTGTGAGAGAGAATGGGAGAGTGAGATTGGTGTGTGAGTGAATGCATGTATGAATGAGGAAGTGACCGTGTGTGAGAGAGATCGGGAGAGTGAGAGTGGTGTGTGAGTGAATGCATGTATGAATGAGGAAGTGACCGTGTGTGAGAGAGATCGGGAGAGTGAGAGTGGTGTGTGAGTGAATGCATGTATGAATGAGGAGGTGACCGTGTGTGAGAGAGATCGGGAGAGTGAGAGTGGTGTGTGAGTGAATGCATGTATGAATGAGGAAGTGACTGTGTGTATGAGAGAGAGAGTGAAGAGGGATAGCAAGCGAGCAATCCGCTGGCAGCAATTAAGAGGTGGGTGGTTGCATAAGGGGAGGGGGTTAGTTGTAGTATAGGTAAAGTAGGGTTAAGTTTGTGTGTGTGTGTGTGTGTGTGTGTGTGTGTGTGTGTGTGTGTGTGTGTGTGTGTGTGCGAGTGCATGTGTCTGATTTTCCACCCATACCTGTCAACCTCTTACAGCAATCTGGACAAAGCGATAAATAATGGTGGACAAATGCCTAAAAATAGCTGCAATACATAGAACAACAGGTTTTGCATTAACATGACTTTTCTGCCCTGTATTAAGTCTGAAACTCAAATGACTGTCATTATTTTCTGACTATAACCCTCAATGATTTGCTAGAAAGACACAATTTTATGAGCAGCAGACCAAAATATGAGGCAAAAATCTGTACAGTTGAGAGTTATGGATCTACGTACCTCTCCTCTTAGCTCAAGGAATCTGGATAAGCCTAAAATTAACAGGTGACAAAGGCTCACAATAGGAGCATGTTTTAAATGATTTGTGTTGTGTGAGTGAGTGTGTGCATGTGTGTGCGCGCATGTGTGTGTGTGTGTGTGTGTTTGTGTGTGTTTGTGTTTGTGTGTGTGTGTGTGTGTTATTGTGTGTGAAATCCTCTAAACGTCTTAGAGCAAGAAATATGGACAAAGCCATAAATAAAAGTTGGACAGATGCCCCAAAATTGGGACAATTTTAATAAATATTGTTCTTGCAGACTTAAAAAGTTGATAGGATAACAGGTTTTCCATTAACATGAATTTTCTAAAGGGTATGAATTCTGAAACTCAAATGTCTGTCATTATTTTCTATCTTCAGTCTTTAATGATTTGTCACTACTTTTGCTAGACAACCACAATTTTATGAAAAATGAACCAAAAATATGAGGCCAAAATCTGGACATTCTGTGAAAATCTGTACAGTTGAGAAGTATGGTGTGTGTGTGTGTGTGTGTGTGTGTGTGTGTGTGTGTGTGTGTGTGTGTGTGTGTGTGTGTGTGTGTGTGTGTTAGTGTGTGCGTGTTTGTGAAAAAGTCCTCATAAACATTGCATTTAATAACAAGATGCCTTAAACCAGCTTTGTTGAGAGGAAGTAAGAAAGCAAAGCTCATAGGAAGCAAGGAAGCATAGCTATAGTATGCAGTATTATGTTTAAGATTTTTTTATTTGAAAGTGTTTCTAAAGTGTTTCATATGCAAAGAAAAGTAAAATAAATACTAGACTGAAGCAAACATTTGACTAAGTGACATTTAATCCATGTGTAAGTGTTTCGACTTACATACAAATCTGACTTAAGGATAGACTAATAACGGATCTCATCCTTAACCCAGGGACTATATGCTGTGAAATATTTGTGTATAACATGCCACATTAAGGGGCTAAGAAAAGTTTATTAAATGTATTCTATTATGCATGATATGGGATGTTAAGTTACCTGACCATTGTCATGGTAACAGCTGCAGGTAGATTCAGTAAAGAGATGCTCTTTAAGTGCATCTTTGGAGCTTTTAGTAGTTTTCAAGGTGTTGATGTTTATAAGCAGGTGGTTCCAAGCAGCAGATTTCACTCTAGAGAAGGTGCTCTCACCTATAGCAGTTTTAAATGGAAGGCTTACTGGAGATAAATTGTTGTCCTGTATACTTCTGAGTACATAAGGGTTGTCTTATAAAGGTAGCTTCCCTCTTAAATGGGGAGACTGACTATGTTTTAGAATCTTATAAATTAGAGCACTTTAAAGAAAAGAGGTCATATAAGGCACTGAGAGCCAACTGAAATTTTTTGGCAAATTAGAATGGCACAACTGGACGTCTTCTAACAGAATAAATCTGCACTGATTCTGAACTTTTCCCAAGCTGTTTCAACATACACGGACACAGTACTTTTTTTCTTTTCAGTTTATTTAAGCAGCTCTCCACATAGTACTACAAATCATATGCAACCTAAAATCTCAGTTCTTAAGTGCCATCAATAAATACTTTCAGAGTGTGGAGGGAATGTAGTATTCCTCCCTTCTAACAAATGTCCTGCCCAAAGTTATCAAGCTATGCTGTATACTTGTAAAAGGCTGTTTTGTAATTGCTAATCATGTTACAAAATACCAAACATAAAAGATGGACACCTACAAGTTGTTGAAAACTGAAAAAATAAATAAATGTGAAATAATAACCTAAAAATAAAAACAAAGAATATCAATGTATCTTGACACTCCTACTGCAACCCATGTGGTGACTGTGCCAGTGCCACTCACAGCACTATTACTTGATTATGTCCACTCTGACATTCCACAAATTTGTATCACGTGAAATAGGGAGCTTACAGCAATAATTATTTGTTTTGTCCAAAAATTATGCAGTCATGAAAGCGGAATCTTTAAGTATCAGGAGAGTTGGGGGGCAGCCCTCACATAAAGGATGGAGGTTGTTGTTTCCTTTCACATTTAGGAATTGGTTACTTGTAGTGCTCAAGTGTTAACTTGTTGCTGTATTTTGTCTTTTGGAATAACTCCCTGTTTTTCAAATGATTCTGCAAAGTCTGTCCTTGGTGATTTTGGGGTGGCCCTTCCTGCATGAATGTGAGATTTTTTTTTAAGGATACATGCATGATGATATGACTTAAATGAGGACATTGTCTCTTATATGACTGCGTAAGATGGATTTAGGATGAGTAGCTGCAGCACCATGCAAGCACATAGGCAACACATTTGGGAATGCTGGGAATGTCTCAAATCATGTCCTAATAGAGGGACAGCCCTATCAAACTTAAAAAGAATTACTAAAATCCAAAGAGAATGAAAAAGGGATTAGCACTGAACTTAGAACTATCCCTTTTTATGGTGGTTTAGTCTCATGTTAAAATAATCAAGTATTGGTCCACTTCTATGTTAACTTCAATGGAAGCTGTGGAGTGATTCACCTGCATTTCTGTAGATGAACCTATGACCTTCAAATGCACTGAGAGAAAAGGCAGGAAGAAACTTTGGAAAATTGTGTTACAGAAGTCATGGTTACAGACAAAGAAAACAGGTAAAACTGACAGAGTACACAAAGTGATGATGGAGTAGATATTGTGACCAAGAAAAATACTAAGTGTTTTACTAAAACTAGAGATGAGCTGGGACTGGCACATTTTTAAGTAAATAATCCCAAAGTCTATCTTCAATGTAAATTCTCCATTGGACAAGAATGAAAAGCACACATATGTATGCATGCATGTGTATATATAGGATTATTATCAGAATTTCGAAAGTCAAAAAATTTTGCACTTAAATATCTAAGGTAAATACTGAAAATTTAGGTTTTCAAATACTTAGAATGTCAAATTATGTTGGGAAATGTCAAAAATGTCGAATTTGACATCTTACGACAGCCCTCATATATCCAACCCGTTCCTTGCTCTGGAAAGTAGTAATAATGTCATGGAGATCCAGAAATTCTGTACACCACAACAAAGCTCCTCACTCCTCAGAAAATATTGCTACCTCATTCAACACACACTTCACACAAACCATACTATCACTAGCTAAACAACACAACCCCCCTCCCCTCCAACCCACACCTTCAACTAGTAATCTCCCCACTGCCTTCTCTTTTTCTCCTGTACCTACCTCCAACATAAAAAAACTCTTAACTAAACTTAAGCCCACCAAATTATCAGCAGACAACCTCCCATGTGAATACCTACAAATCATAGCTGATGCTCTGGCCTACCCAGTATCCATCTTGATTAACCGATCTCTGTCAGAAAGTCACGTTCCCACACTGTGGAAAGTATCACATATAATTCCCCTCCACAAAGGTGGACCCTCCACAGAACTAACCAATTACTGCTCCATAGCTATTCTGTCGCCACTCTCCAAAATACTAGAGAGATACATACACTCTCAGGTCTCAGACTACCTCCTTACTAACAACCTCCTTTCCAATATTCAGCATGGTTTCTGACCAAACCATAGCACCACCACTGCCTTACTCTCCTTTACTAACACTATCCTTCAGCATAAAAACAATGGCTATCTCTCTTCTGCTACTTTCCTAGAACTATCTAAAGCATTTGACATGGTCCCACACAAACAACTTATCTCTGTCCTCAATCACCTATCCTTCTCACAATCAGTCGCCAACTGGTTTCAGAGTTACCAGTCTGACTGCCAACAATCCGCTGTATGACAGAATGACATATCTCCCCAACTACCTGTTTCCATAGGGTTTCCTCAAGGATCCATCCTTGGACCCCTACTCTTCTCTGTTTTCACCAATAATTTAGCCTCTGCCACCAAACATGGCACACTCATACAATACGCAGATAACTCAGCCATCATCTGCTCAGCCCAGTCCCTACCCAAACTGCAAAAAGTCATACAGGAAGCCTTTTCCTCTGTTGAAACTTGGTTATTCAATGCCCAATTAATACTCAACCCAAACAAAACTAAACTACTCATCTTCCAACCCACCAAACATACTCAAAACAACTCTCACTTTAACATCACAGCAAAAGACAACACCACTATATACCCAAATGAACACACCAAATTGCTAGGAGTGGAAATAGACAATAAACTAAAATTTGACATTCACATATCCATGACCATAAAAAAAGTCCACAAAAAACTAGGAGCGTTATACAGAAAAAAACAACTTCTCACCAAAGCAGTAAAGATTTCAATAGCAAATTCCCACCTTATCTCCACCCTACTTTATGCCTCTCCAATATATACCAACCTAAGGCAATGCGATCTAAACAAGCTAGAGACCTGCTACAACAAAATCGCCAAATTCACCACAGGGGCATCCTACCATAGTCACCACTGTCTCTCACTTGCTGAACTGGGATGGCTTGAACTCCCTCACCTCCTTCAATGGTATCAACTCTCACTCGCCAACAAACTAGTAAACCATCCACTAAATGTCCCATCCCTCCAGAATCTACTCCAACCCTATCGCACCACCAGACCACTAAGATCCAGCAACAAAAATGACTTGCAGATCACTAAAGCCAATAACTCTGCTGATGAAGCACTATTCTCTTGCGCCATATCCAAATTTGGAACTCACTCCCACCCACAATTACCTCCATACCATCATGCACCCACTTCAAAACTTTACTAAAAGAGCACCTAAAAACATGCTGGCTATGCCTTTGCAACTCCCACTCTTAATATCACCCACCCCATCCAACCACTACCTTTTTTTCCACTCCACTAACTACCTTGATTATAGCAAGCTCAGATGCTCATAAGCCTAGTACTTATTATGCAGCAGGAACTTCTTATTGTAACATTTGTTAATGTCTGTTATGTACTTCACAGATAAAGATTCTAGTTGTCTATTGATGTACTATGTTCTTCATCTGTAAATATGTTGTAAGTAATTGCTATGTAAATTGTTAATCGCTATGTAATCCAATGTAACTACTGTCTGTTTGTTTTAACTGTGGAGCTTTTCTCCCCGGGCCTCTGCTGAAAATGGACCTACGTCCAGTCGGACACTCCCGGTCAACAAATATAAATAAATAAATAAAGCAACATTTCCATACCTTGTGAGCCTATGAAATGATAAAGTGAACTTAAACCAATGCAAATCACAAATATTGCAAGTTGCAACAGCACATATGCTTCTAGGAAGTACATTCCTGTCAAGTAAAGTCGCGTTTAGTGAAGCAGCAGCGGCAAGACTATTACAAGCTGAAGCAGCATACATCAGGGCTATCATTACACATATGAAAATTAAATGCTATACTATTAAAATAAGCAGTGATAAGCGATTAATTGAACAAATCCCTGGGAAGTAAATTTATCGCTTATACTCAACAGTCTTTGCAACATTGCTTATTTGTCAACAAGTCTTTGCTTTTTAGGAGATGAAGGGATACAACATAAGAGCTTACTTTTAACATCTTTCAAGTGATTTTGCTCTAAATGTACAATATTTTTTCACCAATTAAACTTTTTAGTCACTGATGCCAGCCCTCCACTGCATTACTGTATTTTGACTCCTAGGGTATCCCAGAGTACATATATCTATATGGTTCCAAAAGGACATGGGTCTATATCACGATAGCGAATGAGAAAAAGAGCGAACAGTCTTTTATCAAACACTAAAAAATGAAAGCAGTAAATGTCCAACACACAGAACAGCGATTTTTTTTCCAGGGAAAGTGCCTCCCCACCCCCACCTAAATATACCGACTCTAAGATCGCACCACAGTAGAGGAAATGGAAAAGTCCCGAAAATGGCCCAGCAATTTTTTTCTCTGGGAAAAAATCGCTGTTCTGTGTGTTTGGCATTCAATGCTTTAGACTTTTAATGTTCAATAAAAGAGCGTTCGCTCTTTTTATCATTCAGCTTCGTAATATAGGCCCAAAGGACATCTCAAACAGTGGTGGTTGCCTTTCAGACATACAACCATGCATGCCATAATGATGAGGTAATCCTAGAATGTAGTTATTTTTAAAAAAATCAAATAATGCTTCACCATTTTGCCCTAGAGTCTCTTCAATAGATGTAAATGTTGCCAAAACATGCTCTGTAAGTGTGAACGCCAAAGCAGGAATCTGCTTGCATAACAGAGCAAACTGTGTATCATTACCATATAAAGTTATCAGATTGAGCTTCTGGATCTGGCGCCACAAAATTTGACACAAATAGAACCAGCACCCTTGGGAATACTATGGGGAAGATGTTTCATTATACTGTTAACAGCTCCTTTTTCAAAATCGCTTAGGATCATTTTAGGTTTTTAATTCTACATTAAACTCACCACAAACACATAACAATGCACTCCAAAACTGATTATAACACTCTTCCCACTTTGATGGTAATATCCCATAAACAACAGGCATAACCTTACTTTGTCCACCACCTTCCAAACTACAATGCTCTTAGTACACTTGTTTACATTCTTTGGTACTTAAAGGAAATGTACCATCCAGTAATACAAACTCAGATGCACATAACAGATTTAAATTACCCTCTGTAGTTAGAATAATGAGATCAGAGGTACGACTCCATAATGAATTATGTTATACAATATACTGTCCCTGTTTTAATGGTAGCATTTCTGCCATCAGCTTTTTCAATGATGACACCTGTACTGTAAACAGACCAAGTTTTTTCCTTCTTAGCCCACGTATAGACTGCTTCAAAGCATCTGTGTTAGGCATAGTTGTGACATTAGTGAAAGTGCTGGTGAGCACTTCAGAAACAATCTTACATGGTTCCTCCATTGTCTGCTCTGTTCTCCTTGTCATCTTTTCTTGAACCCTGAAATGCTCTACTTTTATAACATCTGGACCATGAAAATGGTCTGTACTTTTTAGTAACATCTCACCACTAATCGACCCCTTCATTTATTTGTACTTTGCATTGTACAACACCAATACTTCCTACTGGTAGTAGTTTTCTCCAAATAATATTGATAAAATAAAAATAAAATAAATAAATATAAAAAAATAAAACCAAAATAAAAAAAAATGCACATGAATAAATTATTCAGATAGTGTGGACAACAACTCGTTCTTTTGTACTTACTCTTTTAATTAGTTTGCATATTCCAAAGGAATGCTACTTATCAGGATTAAGTATAGCATAAGTAATTTTGAATTTATATGTTACTGTTCCTGTAATTTCCTGCTACTGGGATTGTCAACATGCACAGCACAGATTTTCAATGCATACAAAGTCCGAATGCATTTATGCTCCATTCAAATGTGCAAATTAGATTTGTATTTGGCATTTTGTTTTTTTGACATAAGACTATGCATAAAAGCGATGATTCGCTGAAATACGACTCGACTTTTTGAACTGTGTACATGTAAGCATTGATATTATGATAGTAATCCTATTTATAGACAGAGAGAGGTGTGTATTTGTGTGCGCGCGCATGTGGTGTGTAGAGTGTGTGTGTATATACACACACACACACACATATATATATATATATATATATATATATATATATATATATATATAGGTTTACTATCATAATATCGACGTTCACATACCTTCCAGTCCTCCGATCGTCAGTAATAATGTCGAGAACGTAAAACTCTGCATGTTAACAAGATTGAATAAAGAAAACTGCCGCATACCTCATTTCGAACTACTGAACGGCGCTTAAATGAATGCAATGTCCACTGATGATGACAAGGCATCAGTGACGAAGATCTGCTAGTCACAGTAAATAAAACGGAGCAAAGGAGTGGAAGTACAAGACGACACGATTATAAAGCTACCGGTACTGACGACTGACAGTTAAACAGATTACATTGCTAAACAGGTGGATTTATTTCCGGAAAGAGAATGAATAACTCAAAAAACTAAGGAGATTACATTTAGAGTGTGGAAGGGTGAGTAAAAGTAATATGTGAGTAGGTAGTGTGAATGTGTAATGTAAATAACAGTATCTTAGCAAAAGTTATAACATATAATGTTTGTACAGCTCATTATGAGTAATATTATGTGAATACATATCGCTGTAAGTCTCACTTGTTAATTGAACCATGACATCTACAAGGACTAATATATTAGATTACACTAAAATGGGAAAGCATCTTGTTGTAATGGTTGTATAAAGTGCTCATATGTTTTTAAAATTGTATGATTTGTTGTATATTGTAGTCAGTATTTGACATTGGCAGTAGATACACGAGCAGATAGTAAATGTGTGCTTGAACAGCTGTTTTGATAGTCATGTTTAAGGTTAATTGCATAGTTGTAAGACAATTCCTTATCGCTATAAGCATTATTCCCTTTGTTGAATGAAACAGTGATAGAGCTGACGGTGATAGTTATTACTTTGTGAAATGCACAATTGAAAAGAATACTGCATGATGTTGTGTACCTGTGTAGGTATAACTTATAGCTGTATACTGTTCTATGTAGTGATTATCAGTAGGCTTTAGTTGACAGGAAACTTGTATTGGCTTAGGTGTCTATCTGTATATTTGTATTACTAGTATTTGGAAAGAGTAAATGTGTAGTCAGTGCATTTAAAAAATGTTTGTCCAGTAACAGATGTCTTCCAGTCACAATGCAATGCAATCCCTTTGCCATGGGTTGTGTTCATGTTACTTGCGATAAATACAAGTGATACAGGCCTGTATTACATAGCAGTAATACCATTCATTGTTAGTAATCGCGTTACTGTTGTTGATTTGTAGGTGAGATCAGGTACTATGTCAGACCAACCGACCGTGAGTTATCCTGGTGTTATTGGCTCATTGTATGGCCCTGTGAAATCACAGAACGGTCACCCAATTCTTTGTATTGATGGTTATCAATACTATCTTGAAAAGAGTAACCCTGAGAAGAATTACTGGTGTTGCACCCAGAAGGCAAGACAGAAGTGTAAAGGCAGTTGTATAACAGAGAAGTGTGCTGGTGAGGAGAGGTTACTTAAAAGCATTGGTCATTTTCACGCACCAGATGTGGTCAGGGTAGAGCAGACTAGGGTACGTGAAGCCATTAAAAGGCATGCTGAACAGACTCTTGAGGATCCATGCAGGATTGTGCCTGAGGTCCTGGCAACCACGTCCACTGACATAGTGACCACCATGACTAATACTGATTCGCTGAAGCAGAGTGTGCGTAGGGTAAGGTGTAGGAGCAGCACAAATCCCAGAGTAGACTTAGCAAGTCTGAAAGATTTAAGCTCAGAGATGTTAATATTGAAGCAGGGACACTTCATCATTAAACACAGTGCACTCCGCAGCCATACCTATGATGTTGTCCTTCTCACTACAGAGGGTAATCTAGGCCTGCTCTGCAGTTCTGAATACATTCTAGTTGATGGTACATTTCCCATTAGCACCAGGAACTGTAAACAGGTATACTCTGTTCACTGCAGCGTGCATGGTGCCAGCAACAGCAAGGTAGTACCTGTAGTGTATGCCATCCTACCGTCCAAATGCGAGGAGTGCAATGATCAGTTTTGGGAAACCATGTTGGCATTATGTGGGGACTTCCATCTGAATTTCCAGCCAAGGATGGTTTTCAGTGACTTTGAGAAGGGGGCAGTGAATAGCATAATGAAGCATCTACCTAACAGTATGGCAAAGGGATGTTGGTTTCATCTGTGCCAAATTATATGGAGGCAGATCCAGAAGCTTAACCTCACGCAGGTGTATGGTACAGATACTCAATTTGCACTGTTATGTAAACAGATACCTTCACTTGCTTTCATACGCACAGAACATATTATGGACACTTTCACTTTTATGGAGGAGGCGTTGGGGGAAAGGGGTGCTCCTTTGTGTGAGTTCTTCAAAAATAACTACATTTTAGGGAAGCCAATACAGTATGGAATGAGGGGTTCCACATCAGAGAGACAACCCCCACTATTTGATTTACCTTTTTGGAATCAGGCTGATACATGTACCATGGGCTACACTAGGAGCCAGAACGCAGTGGAAGGATGGCACCATAGGCTGAGGTCTCTCTTAGGTAAAAAAGACCTGTACATCACAGATGTGCTGCATGCCATTTGTTTGGAGCAAAACCATTTGGAGGATGTTAAACAGAAATTTCTGTGTTGTGTGCCAGCATCTCCGAAGAAACATAGGCTGTCTGACAAAGAACATATGATACAATGTCTTCTGGCTAAACGGGATGAAATGACACCATTTGGATTTGTACAATTAATGGCACACCATTGCTCATTCTGATATATGTGCCATTACCTTTAATGTGTGTACTGTTTCAATGTCATTACAGTAAACATTTGGAAGTTTTCATTACAGTGTGTTTATTGGGACGTGGAGTTCATATTCAGTATTACACAGCACTTTCTCTTCATAGAAAGCACTATTTCAGCACTGCAAACGTGTTTGCTGTGGAATTAATATGCACATACACAAGGGAACTGCCATTTCAAGTAGGATCACATATTTTCGGTGTTTTACCACAAATCGTCTTGAAATGTCATGATTCGACATTTTCGACATTTACATCTGCTTTACGACCTTACTGTCATACGGATTTTTACATTTTCGACGTTTAAACTTGAAATTTAATACAGTTTTTCTTTTCATTTTCGATTTTATGATAGTAAACCATATATATATATGTATATATATATATATATATATATATATATATATATATATATATATATATATATATATATATACATACACACATATAGGTTCATAGGTGTGTACTAGGCTAATGGCCCTGGAACCTTTACAAGCCTAGTCCATAGGATTACCCTGGCTTCGTGCCACCCGACCATGGTTTCCAGTGCTTCTGTCGAGTAGAGACACTGGAGTGATCCTTTCTATTTTCCATCCACTCATCAAGATTTCTCTTGAAGAGGACCAGTGAGGCACTCTGTCTGACATGCATGGGAAGTCCACTCCATAGCATGGGCAGTCTCTGTGTTATGAACCTGTCCCTCCAGCATGTTCTGTGGATTGTGGTAATGAGGTTAAGGTCTCTACAGCGTGTAGTGCGGAGGGATTGGGATTTCTTTAGATTTATCTATATATGTATGATATGTATGTACTTCAAAATATTTAAGTTCAAACACATCAAAGGTTAAAACACCAATCTCAAAGGATAAAAACTTAAAACAATAAAAAAAAAATAATAATAAACTGCAACTCGTATTTTTTGCAGGGGGCAAGCACACTTTCACCCCATGTGGGGGATGTGTCCTCCACTCCTCATTCATATTATATATAACAACTCAAATCAATTTTCAGATCTAGGTGCTTAGGATTTCCCTCTCTCTTCCCCCCTTGGCTGACCTGGTGTGACTTAGTTTGAACTCTACACTTCCCTACAAAATGGTGTCTACAGGACTGCAAATAGTTTCTCTCAACATTTAAACAGATTGAACTCTACAGTTCCCTACAAAACGGTGTCTACAGGACTGCAATCAGTTTCTCTCAACATTTAAACAGATTGAACTCTACAGTTCCCTACAAAACGTTGTCTACAGGACTGCAATCAGTTTCTCTCAACATTTAAACAGATTGAACTCTACAGTTCCCTACAAAACAGTGTCTACAGGACTGCAATCAGTTTCTCTCAACATTTAAACAGATTGAACTCTACAGTTCCCTACAAAACGGTGTCTATAGGACTGCAATCAGTTTCTCTCAACATTTAAACAGATTGAACTCTACAGTTCCCTACAAAACGGTGTCTACAGGACTGCAATCAGTTTCTCTCAACATTTAAACAGATTGAACTCTACCGTTCCCTACAAAACGGTGTCTACAGGACTGCAATCAGTTTCTCTCAACATTTAAACAGATTGAACTCTACAGTTCCCTACAAAATGGTGTCTACAGGACTGCAATCAGTTTCTCTCAACATTTAAACAGATTGAACTCTACAGTTCCCTACAAAATGGTGTCTACAGGACTGCAATCAATTTCTCTCAACATTTAAACAGATTGAACTCTACAGTTCCCTACAAAACGGTGTCTACAGGACTGCAATCAGTTTCTCTCAACATTTAAACAGAGTAGGTTGCACACACAAAAAGCATTTGTTAAGCTTTCACTTACAGTGCCTTGTAATTAAGCAGGTCACCATATTGGTCAGCCATAGGGCTCTTTGTCTCTACTTGAGTGTTTGCCTCCTTTCCCTGTAACTGAAGTAAATTGACTCTTACATTAAGAGCTGTAATACTTACCTTATAGCTTTAGGACACCTTAGGAAACTTTGTAAACTGCAGTAGCCCCGCTACGTTCGCCGTCACTATGCTTGGGCTCTCTTGCCCTCCCTGCCCCAATTCCTCCGCCCCAGTACCTCTAAATTTATAGTACTATAGCCACTCCCCCACTTTCTAGATCCTATCTGCTTTCAACTGGGATAATTCCACCCACCCCCATTCTACTACCTACATTTTAATAGCACCTATTAGCTTTCATCTGGCATTCTCCCATCCCCCTTCCGGAACCTTTACCTCACCACTCTATCTTCTGGTGTTGCATCACCAGGTAAAACAGTTCCTTAACTCACTAGCTGAATCACAGATAATGATATACTCCTCTTTACTACCCCTCTTGTTCACACCATACCTCCTTACCTTGTATGAAAACCAGTTTCTCACGGGATTTCAGGTCCCAAAAGGCCATACTATCACCCCAGCTGTAAATCCTTCCACCTTCAACCATACTTACAGTACCAGATCCTGTCCAACATCTTGTTCAGTCTATCAACATCTCAACACCCGGCACATTAGCTCTAGATCCAAACACTACCACAAACTAATAAACAAATTCCTGAAGTTCATCACCAAGTATAGACTCAACCTAATACTTGGTGGTGATATTCACCCCAACCCTGGCCCACTCACTTCAGATACACATACCACCTCTACTTGCAATCTAAGCTAAAAACCTACAATTAATAGGCCAACTAACTCTCTCCTAGTCTGTCCTCTCAATATTAGAAGCATTAATAACAAGGCACATGAATTGCATGCACTTCTGGATGTCCACTCCCCTGAGATTCTCTGTTTATCTGAAACCTGGTTAAAACCTAACACTAAAGACAATGAAGTGTTACCACCTGGGTACAACATATATAGGCTGGATCGTGCTTCGAGGAAGGGGGGTGGGGTAGCTGTACTCTATAAATCTGAGTTGAATGTCACCATAGATGTAATACAACCTCCTCAGATTAATAACTCAGAGATTCTTGCCACCAAATTGCAACTTAATAAAAATAAATGCATTAATATCATCTGTATGTACATTCCCCCAGGTAACAATATATCTACATTTGAAGATATCCTGTACTGGCTATCATGTCACTACCTCCAAGAAACCTTACTATTTGGAGACTTTAACATAGACTGGGGCACCTGTTCCTCAGAATCCCCAACCACCCATATTAACCTGCATGCATTTACACAAATCATATCCACCCCTACCAGGATAGGTAAACACAACCAAAAAGAAAGTATACTTGACTGTGTACTCATAAACAGTCACCCCCAACTGTACACCTCTGGTACCCTCCTTAATGGCCTAAGCGATCACCTTCTCACATATGTAATTAAGCACAAAACCATTAATTCCCAACAACCCTTACTCAGAAAGGTTAGAAACAATAAAAACTTTGACCCTGCCAAATTCCAACAAGAACTAAACTCATGTAATTGGTCTATTCTAAAACACCTCCCCTTAGAGGAAGCAGTAGCATACTTTAACAACAAATTCCTTGAGATCCTTGATTTGCATGCACCTGTTCGTTCAAAGAGAACCAAGGCAAAAACTGCACCATGGCTTTCTATAGAGTCTAAACTCAAAATTACCCTTAGAAACAAAGCATGGGCTTTATGGCGTACTTCTAAAGACCCTCAAGATCACATAAAATACAGGCAATCCGCGAACGAAACCAAAAACATCAATTTTACAAGACAAAAAACAATACTACTGTAATTTACAGGCAGTAAATCAAAATAACCCTCAAAAGTTTTGGGCAGGTTTAAATAATCTACTACATCCTGGACAAACTTCAACCCCAATCCCTGCTGCTACTATTGATAAAACCCCTGAAGATGTTTCTGATAGTTTTAACCAATTCTTTACTGCGACAATTCAAGCCCTAGCTAGCCAACTACCTCCTAGCTCCCCTTGTCTAAAGTAGCACCCCTAGAAACCTACTCGTGTTCAGATTCCAACCAGTCACCACTTCACTTATCCGTACCTTGAACAAAAAATTAAAATCCACTACACTTTCTGCTGATCAACTCCCTGCCGAGTGCCTACAAAAATCAGCTGATGCTATTGCTTACCCCGTCTCAATACTAATCAATCGAACCATAGTAGAAGCTAAAATTCCGACCATTTGGAAAATATCCTATGTAATCCCACTTCACAAAGGAGGCAGCTCTATTGAATTCTCCAATTATAGGCCAATAGCTATACTCTCTCCACTTGCAAAGATTATGGAAAAATGTATTCATAGACAGCTCATGCACCACCTAATCCAAAATCGCCTTATGGCAGACACTCAGCATGGCTTCCGTCCTCATCACAGCACTACTTCAGCCCTCCTAGCCTTTACTAACACCATAAACCATAATCGCAACAATAATTATATATCCTCAGCCCCAGTGGCGGCTGGTGACTTCAAATCAAAGGGGGGCTGCAGGAGCCAGCTGAATGGGTGGGGTCAATGGAAGGGGTGTGGCCAACCAGAAAGGGGAGGAGCTATGCTCAAAACCACAAAAACTAACTTTAATTAAATACACTGCCCTGGGTGGCACACCATCATTATGAGAGTCCAATCAAGACAAAAATAAGTGTAGAAGAATAAAAATATTTCAATGCATTGGCTGCATGACAGCTTACTTAATATCTAGATGGAAACAAAAGGTTGTGAGGCATGAAAAAACAAATTACTTTTTAAACACATTACTGGAATGCCAGTCAAAATCAAGTACAAGCAAAACCAGAAGCACTCAACTCAAACCACTTCTCCTTGCACTGCAGTTCTAATTATAATTTATATTCAGCGTTATTAAAGTGCCAAGTAACATGCTGAAAGCAGAAATCTCTGTGATGCCCCCACTTGTAAAAATGTTTCTTATCCAAAAAAGACCTGCTGCCTGACAACTATCTACTTGTTTCATGGGGAAAACATGTAAGTAAAAAATGAAAAGCAAACAAGAAGCAAGCTCAAGATACATTGCTTAAAGGATTACTGTACAGGTTATGGACCACACATGATTGGCATTCTGTTTAGTTTACGGGTAAAGTCTGTAGAGATGACTGGAAGTATCCAACAAGTGTAATGAGCTTTTTAAAGTAATGGAATCCTGTCCTTTAATACCCAAGGCTTATACATTATCTTGTCAAGTATTCTCTGCATGGCAACAACAGAAAGGCTTTCAATGTTGGCAATTCTTTAACAGTATGCTTATTAAAGCTTACTTGCATCTTACGATCTCAGACAAGCTTACATTATGGTCATTAAAGCATTGCTACTTAAACACAGAGCAACAGGCACTTTGGGTAATAAGCATAAATCAACAGTACAAAAATATGACAGAAACCAGACCTTTCTGCAAAATCAAGGACAGATGAAAAGCCACTGTAGTACTTGTGTCTACCTTGGATGAAGGGGAGACACACTGCACATTTACACTGCATAACTACTCCTTGCCTTGCTTGGACACATCCAGAGTCAGTACATGGTGGAGTGGGGTGCAACAAGTATGTCACAATTTGAAATGTCTCTGGCTGACTGTGATGGCCCTGACACATGTCATACCTCTCAACCTCAGAGCAAGAAATCTGGACAAAGCCATACACAGAAGTGGGACAAATCCCCACAAATAAGGACAATTTTTAAATATTGCTCTAATAAACTTAGAAAGATAATAGAATAGGTCTTGCATTAATATGACTTTTCTGAAGGGTATAAAATCTGAAACTCAAATGTCTGCCATTATTTTCTAAGTTCAGTCTTTAGTGATTTGTCACTAATTTGGCAAAAAACACAATTTTATGAAAAATGGACCAAATGTGATGCAAAAATATAAAATAGACACACAATACAGTTGGAAACCTGTCAAAGAAGGGACACTTTAATATTAGTACTGCTAACTTGAGCAGCTGACAAAATAAAAGAATCTACATGCATTTCAAGTAATCTATAACTTTGATTATTACAGTTATTTCTTAATTGTAAACCCTCCATGTTTTCTTCCAAAATTGCTATTTTGCGGAGGGATTATTAGGGGGAAGAGCAACATTTTAAGCCAAAATCGGAGACAGTTGAGAGGTTGGCTATGCGTAATTCTATAAAGCAGTTTATTTGCATGTACCTCTCAACCTGTTAATGCAGTAAATCTGAACAAGGCCAAATATACTGGGGGAACACATAAACAGTACTAAAAATTGCTCTTGTATAAATTGAGACAGTTGATAGAATAACAGTTCTTACTTTAGCATGCATTTTTCTGAAGGTTATGAAGTCTGAAACTCAGTGTATCATTATTCAGTGACTTCATTTCTAAATGATTTGCCAGAAAACTACAAATTTTATGAAGAACAAACCAAAAATAAGAAGCAAAAATCTATTCATTCTTTGAAAATCTGGACAGTTGGGGGGTATAGTTCAGCTGGGCCTGTCTGAGTGTGCTGCCTTTCCCCCCTGACAAAATCACGGTTGAATGGAGCCTCTGCAGCCATTCCTATGAACCATTACTTGGCTATTTCACTCCATTTACCATAAACACTAATGTGCATACTGCTTTACCTGTATGATGAGTTGGACTTCATTTGAAAGTTTTATTTTGTATTTTGCAGCACAAACACTAAGTCATCAACTAAACAAAGCAATGCAGTCTCACAATGAAAACTTAGCATTAAAACTTCTCTGCTCTTGAAACTCACATTCATTGAAACAGCATTGAAACCCACATTCAAAGAAAATACATTTTGCCAGTGGCAGATAAAGATTAATTTTGGGCTGTTTTCAAATCATAGGCCCCTTGCATATGAAACATACATGTGCTCTTTGATACACCTTCCTCATTGTACTAAATTATATTCCTTGTACAATATATTACAGTTGTTAGAGGGCGTTTTAAATTTGTTTTGAACATTTTTCCAGTAAACAATGAAACAAAATGCATGCACCCATAATGACAAAACTGCCCAGTTCAGAACATTTATCATAAAAGTCTACTCAGACATCCGCAGTCCACCATTATCAGTAAATATGCACAATTCTACAGTCCACCATTATCAGTAAATATGCACAATTCTACAGTCCATTATCAGTAAATATGCACAATTCTACAGTCCATTATCAGTAAATATGCACTATCTCTGAAGAAGTAAAAGTCATCTAAATAATTCCACATTAAAGAAATCTGTAACTAATGAAGAGGTTGCTGCTAGCAAACACCTTTATATTTCATGGTTTCATCGAAAAATAAAGCGCCTGTTGCCCCTCAGGAATAAATTGCCTATATTACATTAAAAAATGATAAGCTAGTAATATTGCAAGAGGAAATGGATGGCAAACTGATAACAAACTCATAGTTAGTATCTTCACCAAGGAGAACATTCTCAGTACAGCAGCATCCCCCCCTTGTGGGAATAGAACCCAGAGCCTTCTGCATCAAAGACAAGTACACAACTTGTTGTGCTATTAACAAGGTAAATCAACTTCACTTAAGCAGCACTAAACTTCTGTTCCCCTGCAGCTCTCAGCTCCTTGTAAAATCTACTCAATACTCAACTTTGCAGCACAAGAAAACTAGAAAAAGCCAAAATGTATTGGGGGGGGGGGGTCAAAAGCCCAAAAACCAGGGACACAAACATTGCTTGTATAATCTTGGAAAGTTGCTAGAACCATACATTTTACTGCCAAGCTCCCTGTGCAAAACAGAGCAACATACCACTACGCCAAATCAGCTGCTTTGTAAAAGAGGAAGACTGAAACTTGAATGGCTATCATTTAGTGAATTCAGTTCTCACCATAGCTGTCAACCTCTTAGTACAAAACACCTGGACAAACCCAGTAATGAGGGAATACAGCCCTCAACCATTCAGTGAATTCAGTTCTTGCCATAGCTGTCAACCTTAGCACAAAAGACCTGGACGAAGCCAATAATGAGGGAATGCAGTCCCAAAAATAGGGACAAATTTCAAATATTCATCTTATAAACTTAGAAAATTGCTAGAATAAAAGGTTGTGTTGCGGTTGTGTTACTATGTATTTTCTGAAGAACATGAAGTCTGAAATTCAAATGCCTGTCAATTTTACTGCTGACAGAATAAAAACAATTTTCAGAAGAGACCCAGGGAAAAATACTGCAGACACATCTTTGTAAAATGACAGGCCACCAGAGCAAATACACACAAACACAAGGAGGAGATGCACACTCCACAGAGAAGGCAACCCAGCCAAGAATCAAACCAGAAAACCTATAGCTGTAAGGCAACAATACTACCACTGCACCATCAAATATGCAAGGACTTAAACATTCAGAAACCTGAAGTCTGAAATTCAAATGCCTGTCAATTTTATTTAACATTTGTTAATCAGGACAGTCTGACTTGGAACAAAAAAAAATTCAGCAGAGGCCCAGGAAGAAATAATGCAGACATTTCTTTGTAACATGGGAGGACACAAAAGCAAACCCACACAAACACAGGGAGAAGATAAAGACCCCACAAAGAAGGCACCCCAGCCAAGAAGCAAACTTGAGAACTTGCAGCTGTGAGGCAACAATGCTACAACTGCCCCATCAAATATCAAGCATTACAACATTTACAAACCACAGATATTATGAGGAACAGATCACATCAAACATGAGGCAAAAATCTGCAGTTTTTTTTTCACAAATGGTGGTGGGTAGGGAATTAAGGTCTTTAAAACCTGCATACAAGGTACAGGATTCAAGCCTGAGGTATTCCCTACCACACACACAAACACCTGTAGTAGCAAACCACACAAACTAAATATACTGCATTGGGTGCCAAACAGTTGTCATGAGAGTCCAATCAAGACAAAATGAAGTGTAGAAGAATAAAAATATTTCAATGCATTGGCTGCATGACAGCTTAATATCTAGATGGAAACAAAAAAGGTTGTGAGGCATGAAGAAATAAATTACTTTTTTTTAAAATACATTAATGGAATGCCAGTCAAAATCAAGTATAAGAAAAACAAGCAGCACTCAACTCAAGCCACTTCTTGCACTGCAGTTCTAAATATAATTTATATTCAGCTTTATTAAAGTAACATGCTGAAAGTAGAAATCTCTGATGCCCCCACTTGTAAAAATGTTCCTTATCCAAAAAAAGACCTGCTGCCTGACAACTACTTGTTTCATGGGGAAAACATGATCAAAGTAAAAAATGAAAAGCAAACAAGAAATAAGCTCAAGATACATTGCTTAAAAGGATTACTGTACAGGTTATAGACCACACGAGTGGCATTCGGTTTATGGTTAAAGCCTGCAGAGATGACTATAAGTCTCCAAGTGTAATGAGACTCTTAAAATAATGTAATTCTGTCCTTTATTACAAATACTGGCATATGCATTTCAATACCCAAGGCTTATACATTATCTAGTTAAGTATTCTCTACATGGCAACAGAAAGGCTTTCAATGCTGGCAATTCTTTAACAGTATGCTTATTAAAGCTTACTTGCATCTTGCAATCTCAGCCAAGCTTACCTGATGGTCACTAAAGTATTGCTACTTAAACACAGAGCAACATGCACTTTGAGTAATAAGCGTAAATCAACAGTACAAAAAATATGACAGAAACCAGACCATTCTGCAAAAATCAAGGACAGATGAAAAGCCACTTTAGTACTTGTGTCTACCTTGGATGGGTGGGATTCTCTGTACATTTACATTGCATAACTACTCCTTGCCTTGCTTCGACACATCCAGAGTCACTACATGGGGGAGTGGGGTGTAACAAGTATGTCACAGTTTGAAATGTCTCTGGCTGACTTGTGATGGCCCTGACACATTTGTCATACCTCTCAACCTCAGAGCAAGAAATCTGGACAAAGCCATACAAAGAAATGGGACAAAGGCCCAAAAATAAGGACAATTTTTAAAATATCACTCTTATAACCTTAGAAAGCTAATAGAGGTCTTGCATTAGTATGAATTTTCTGAATGGTATGAAATCTGAAACTCAAATGTCTGTCATTATTTTCTAACTTCAGTCTTTAATTATTTGTCACTAATTTGCCAAAAACACAATTTTATGAAAAATGGACCAAAAAATGTGATGTAAAAATATAAAATAGCAACACAATACAGCTGGGAACCTGTCAAAGAAGGGACACTTTAATATTAGTACTGCTAACTTGAGCAGCTGACAAAATAAAATAATCTACATGCATTTCTGAAATAAAAGTAATCTGATTATTACAGTTATTTCTTAATTATAAACCCTCCATGTTTTCTTCCAAATTTGCTATTTTGCGGAGGGATTATTAGGGGGAAGAGCAACATTTTAAGCCAAAATCGGAGACAGTTGAGAGGTTGGCTATGCGTAATTCTATAAAGCAGTTTATTTGCATGTACCTCTCAACCTGTTAATGCAGTAAATCTGAGCAAGGCCAAATATACTGGGGGAACATATAAACAGTACTAAAAATTGCTCTTGTATAAATTGAGACAGTTGATAGAATAACAGTTCTTACTTTAGCATGCATTTTTCTGAAGGTTATGAAGTCTGAAACTCAGTGTATCATTATTTAGTGACTTCATTTCTAAATGATTTGCCAGAAAACTACAAATTTTATGAAGAACAAACCAAAAATAAGAAGCAAAAATCTATTCATTCTTTGAAAATCTGGACAGTTGGGGGGTATAGTTCAGCTGGGCCTGTCTGAGTCTGCTGCCTTTCCCCCCTGACAAAATCACGGTTGAATGGAGCCTCTGCAGCCATTCCTATGAACCATTACTTGGCTATTTCACTCCATTTACCATAAACACTAATGTGCATACTGCTTTACTTGTATGATGAGTTGGACTTCATTTGAAAGTTTTATTTTGTATTTTGCAGCACAAACACTAAGTCATCTACTAAACAAAGCAATGCAGTCTCACAATGAAAACTTAGCATTAAAACTTCTCTGCTCTTGAAACTCACATTCATTGAAACAGCATTGAAACCCACATTCAAAGAAAATACATTTTGCCAGTGGTAGATAAAGATTAATTTTGGGCTGTTTTCAAATCATAGGCCCCTTGCATATGAAACATACATGTGCTCTTTGATACACCTTCCTCATTGTACTAAATTACATTCCTTGTACAATATATTACAGTTGTTAGAGGGCGTTTTAAATTTGTTTTGAACATTTTTCCAGTAAACAATGAAACAAAATGCATGCACCCATAATGACAAAACTGCCCAGTTCAGAACATTTATCATAAAAGTCTACTCAGACTTCCGCAGTCCACCATTATCAGTAAATATGCACAATTCTACAGTGCACCATTATCAGTAAATATGCACAATTCTACAGTCCATTATCAGTAAATATGCACAATTCTACAGTCCATTATTAGTAAATATGCACTATCTCTGAAGAAGTAAAAGTCATCTAAATAATTCCACATTAAAGAAATTTGTAACTAATGAAGAGGTTGCTGCTAGCAAACACCTTTATATTTCATGGTTTCATCGAAAAATAAAGTGCCTGTTGCCCCTCAGGAATAAATTGCCTATATTACATTAAAAAATGATAAGCTAGTAATATTGCAAGAGGAAATGGATGGCAAACTGATAACAAACTCATAGTTAGTATCTTCACCAAGGAGAACATTCTCAGTACAGCAGCATCCCCCCCTTGTGGGAGTAGAACCCAGAGCCTTCTGCATCAAAGACAAGTACACAACTTGTTGTGCTATTAACAAGGCAAACCAACTTCACTTAAGCAGCACTAAACTTCTGTTCCCCTGCAGCTCTCAGCTCCTTGTAAAATCTACTCAATACTCAACTTTGCAGCACAAGAAAACTGGAAAAAGCCAAAATGTATTGGGGGGGGGGGTCAAGAGCCCAAAAACCAGGGACACAAACATTGCTTGTATAATCTTGGAAAGTTGCTAGAACCATACATTTTACTGCCAAGCATCCTGTGCAAAACAGAGCAACATACCACTACGCCAAATCAGCTGCTTTGTAAAAGAGGAAGACTGAAACTTAAATGGCTATCATTTAGTGAATTCAGTTCTCACCATAGCTGTCAACCTCTTAGTACAAAACACCTGGACAAACCCAGTAATGAGGGAATACAGCCCTCAACCATTCAGTGAATTCAGTTCTTGCCATAGCTGTCAACCTTAGCACAAAAGACCTGGACGAAGCCAATAATGAGGGAATGCAGTCCCAAAAATAGGGACAAATTTCAAATATTCATCTTATAAACTTAGAAAATTGCTAGAATAAAAGGTTGTGTTGCGGTTGTGTTACAATGTATTTTCTGAAGAACATGAAGTCTGAAATTCAAATGCCTGTCAATTTTACTGTTGACAGAATAAAAACAATTTTCAGCAGAGACCCAGGGAGAAATACTGCAGACACATCTTTGTAAAATGACACGGCACCAGAGCAAATCCACACAAACACAAGGAGGAGATGCACACTCCACACAGAAGGCAACCCAGCCAAGAATCAAACCAGAAAACCTATAGCTGTAAGGCAACAATACTACCACTGCACCATCAAATATGCAAGGACTTAAACATTCAGAAACCTGAAGTCTGAAATTCAAATGCCTGTCAATTTTATTTAACATTTGTTAATCAGGACAGTCTGACTTGGAACAAAAAAAATTCAGCAGAGGCCCAGGAAGAAATAATGCAGACATTTCTTTGTAACATGGGAGGACACAAAAGCAAACCCACACAAACACAGGGAGACGATAAAGACCCCACAAAGAAGGCACCCCAGCCAAGAAGCAAACTTGAGAGCCTCTAGCTGTGAGGCAACAATGCTACAACTGCCCCATCAAATATCAAGCATTACAACATTTACAAACCACAGATATTATGAGGAACAGATCACATCAAACATGAGGCAAAAATCTGCAGTTTTTTTTTCACAAATGGTGGTGGGTAGGGAATTAAGGTCTTTAAAACCTGCATACAAGGTACAGGATTCAAGCCTGAGGTATTCCCTACCACACACACAAACACCTGTAGTAGCAAACCACACAAACTAAATATACTGCATTGAGTGCCAAACAGTTGCCATGAGAGTCCAATCAAGACAAAATGAAGTGTAGAAGAATAAAAATATTTCAATGCATTGGCTGCATGACAGCTTAATATCTAGATGAAACAAAAAAGGTTGTGAGGCATGAAGAAATAAATTACTTTTTTTAAATACATTATTGGAATGCCAGTCAAAATCAAGTATAAGAAAAACAAGCAGCACTCAACTCAAACCACTTCTTGCACTGCAGTTCTAAATATAATTTATATTCAGCTTTATTAAAGCAACAAGTAACATGCTGAAAGTAGAAATCTCTGATGCCCCCACTTGTAAAAATGTTCCTTATCCAAAAAAAGACCTGCTGCCTGACAACTACTTGTTTCATGGGGAAAACATGATCAAAGTAAAAAATGAAAAGCAAACAAGAAATAAGCTCAAGATACATTGCTTAAAAGGATTACTGTACAGGTTATAGACCACACGAGTGGCATTCGGTTTATGGTTAAAGCCTGCAGAGATGACTATAAGTCTCCAAGTGTAATGAGACTCTTAAAATAATGTAATTCTGTCCTTTATTACAAATACTGGCATATGCATTTCAATACCCAAGGCTTATACATTATCTAGTTAAGTATTCTCTACATGGCAACAGAAAGGCTTTCAATGCTGGCAATTCTTTAACAGTATGCTTATTAAAGCTTACTTGCATCTTTCAATCTCAGCCAAGCTTACCTGATGGTCACTAAAGTATTGCTACTTAAACACAGAGCAACATGCACTTTGAGTAATAAGCATAAATCAACAGTACAAAAAATATGACAGAAACCAGACCATTCTGCAAAAATCAAGGACAGATGAAAAGCCACTCTAGTACTTGTGTCTACCTTGGATGGGTGGGATTCTCTGTACATTTACACTGCATAACTACTCCTTGCCTTGCTTCGACACATCCAGAGTCACTACATGGGGGAGTGGGGTGTAACAAGTATGTCACAGTTTGAAATGTCTCTGGCTGACTTGTGATGGCCCTGACACATTTGTCATACCTCTCAACCTCAGAGCAAGAAATCTGGACAAAGCCATACAAAGAAATGGGACAAAGGCCCAAAAATAAGGACAATTTTTAAAACATCGCTCTTATAACCTTAGAAAGCTAATAGAGTTCTTGCATTAGTATGAATTTTCTGAATGGTATGAAATCTGAAACTCAAATGTCTGTCATTATTTTCTAACTTCAGTCTTTAATTATTTGTTACTAATTTGCCAAAAAACACAATTTTATGAAAAATGGACCAAAAATGTGATGTAAAAATATAAAATAGCAACACAATACAGCTGGGAACCTGTCAAAGAAGGGACACTTTAATATTAGTACTGCTAACTTGAGCAGCTGACAAAATAAAATAATCTACATGCATTTCTGAAATAAAAGTAATCTGATTATTACAGTTATTTCTTAATTATAAACCCTCCATGTTTTCTTCCAAAATTGCTATTTTTGCGGAGGGATCATTAGGGGAAGAGCAACATTTTGAGTCAAAATCAGGGACAATTCAGAGGTTTGGCTATGCCTAATTCTATAAAGCAATTTATTTGCATGTACCTCTCAACCTGTTAATGCAATAAATCTGGACAAGGCCAGATATATTTGGGGAACATATAAACAGTACTAAAAATTGCTCTTGTATAAACTGGGACATAAATCTTGACAAGGCCAAATATATTGGGGGGAACATATAAACAGTACTAAAAATGCTCTTCTATAAACTGGGACAGTTGATAGAACAGGTCTTACTTTAGCATGCATTTTTCTGAAGGTTATGAAGTCCGAAACTAGGTGTGTCATTATTTAGTGACTTAATTCCTAAATGATTTGCCAGAAAACTACAAATTTTTATGAGGAACAAATCAAAAATAAGAAGCAAAACATCTATTCATTCTTTGAAAATCTGGACAGTTGAGAGGTATGATTCAGCTGGGGCTGTCTAAGTTTGCTGCTCTTCCCCCTCACAAAACCCTGGTCGAATGGAGCCTCCCTGCAGCCATTCCAATGATCCATTAATTTGCTATTTCACTCCATTTACCATAAACACTAATGTGCATACTGATTTACTTCTATGATGATTTGAACTTCATTTGAAAGTTTTATTTTTGCATTTTACAGTACAAACACTAAGACATAACAAACTTGGCATTAAACCTTCTCTGCCCTTGAAACTCACATTCACTGAAACAACATTAAAATCCACATTCAAAGAAAATACATTTTACTCGTGGCAGATAAAAATTAATTCTGGGCTGTTTTCAAATCATAGGCCCCTTGCATATGAAACATACATGTGCTCTTTGATACACCTTCCTATTGCTTTGAACATTTTTCCAGTAAACAATGAAACAAAACTGTCCAATTCAGAACATCTTAGTCATCTTATAAACTTAAAAAATTGCTATAATAAAAGGTTGTGTTACTATATATTTATTGCTAGAATAAAAATTTGTTTTACTATGTATTTTCTGAAGACTATGAAGTCTGAAATTCAAATGCCTGTCAATTTTACTTCTGATGGAACAAAAACGATTTTCAGCAGAGGCCCAGGGAGAAATACTGTAGACACGTCTTTGTAAAATGGCAGGATACCAGAGCAAATCCACACAAACACAGAGATAAGATGGCACCACAGCCAAGAATCACACCACAAATCCTGTAGCTATGAGGCAACAACACTGCCACTGCACCATCAAATATGTAAGAAATTAAACATTCAGAAACCTGAAGTCTGAAATTCAAATGCCTGTCACTTTTATTTAACATTTGTTAATCAGGACAGTCTGACTTGAAACAAAAAAACAATTTTCAGCAGAGGCCCAGGAAGAAATAATGCAGACATGTCTTCGTAACATGGGAGGACACAAAAGCAAACCCAGACAAACACAGGGAGAAGATACAGACCCCACAAAGAAGGAACCCCAGCCAAGAATCAAACCTGAGAACCTGCAGCTGTGTGACAACAATGTTACTACTACACCATCAAATATCAAGCATTGCAGCATTTACAAACCATAGATATTATGAGGAACAGATCAGATTGAATATAAGGCAAAAATCTGCAATTTTTTTTACAAATGGTGGTGGGTAGGGAACTCAAGTCTTTAACACCTGCATACAGGGTACAGGGTTCAAGCCTGAGGTATTCCCTACCACACCACCATGAGCACCTGGGGCATTTACACACACACACCAGTCCGTTCAAATAGGCATAAATTCATTCACATAACCAGTCCATTCAAACAGGCATAAATTCATTCACACAACCAGTCCATTCAAATAGGCATAAATTCATTCACACACTTCCCTACCATTCTAAACAATAATTAACACACTTACCTGTCCTTGCTGCCCATTCTCCATAATGTAATCCAAAGTCCCGTGAGATTCCTGTGATCCAAACCCTTCCCGACAAGAGAGACTGACTGCTGGTGTTGCAGTCCAGCCCCAATGTGTTTTCACAGCGAGTCTGTGCACTTTAAAAGTGCACAGACGTCTCCTCATGTTTCCCTACATGGAGCACGTGCGAATTTTAAATTTTTTTTTTTTAATTTGTTTGTAGTTCTTTTGTTGAGGGGGGCTGCACTCGGGAAGTCCAATAGCACGGGCCGCGCCTGCTCAGCCCTCTTTTTGGATCTTTCCAAGGCATTCGATATGGTTGATCACCAACTTTTAATCCACACCCTGCAAACATTCCGTCTAGATACTGGAGCCCTCCAATGGTTTCAATTCTACCTGAATGGTCGACAGCAGGCTGTCCTCTGGCAGAACAAACTCTCTAACTTTCTACCTAACACCCTTGAAGTACCACAGGGCTCTATACTAGGGCCCTTGCTGTTCTCCATCTTCATTAACGACCTTTATACTGTCATCCCAAAAGTCAGCTGTATCCAATATGCTGATGACTCTACTCTGATTTGCTCAGCCACATCTCCAGTAGAGTTATGGTCAGCTACCCAGACCACCTTTAATACAATAGAAAACTGGCTTTCTGAACATCGTTTGATCCTAAATCCCCAAAAAACTAAAATGCTGTTATTTTCACCAACACGTAGGTCTACCGCTTTCACCTTTACCATAAAATCAAATGATGGCACAATAATCTCCCCTGACCCATCTACAAAACTATTAGGTGTCATCATAGACAATAATCTAAAATTTCACCTACATGTTAACCAGACTATCAAAACCATCAATAAAAAACTAGGGTCACTTTACAGAATAAAAGCCTTCCTAACCCCTCCAACTAAAATTGCCATAGCTCACTCTCACCTTCTTTCAACCCTTCTGTATGCATCCCCTCTACTCTCGAATTTAAACAAGACTGGCCTTAACAAACCCTCAATTTGCTACAACCACATTGCCAGGTTTGCCACTGGGCTGCCTTTTAGGACACATCATTGCATCAATCTAAGTCAGCTTGGGTGGCTTGAACTACCCAGCCTAATCCAGTATAACCAACTGATTCTGGCCTATAAACTTCTCTAATCTGGACAATACTCCTGCACTTAAAAATATTATCACCCCCTATAACAATCCTAGACTGCTTCGATCCTCTAACAAACTACTAATTCAGACTAGCAAAATTAATAACACAGCCGGTGATTCTTTCTTTGCAAACTCTGTAAGTAGATCCTGGAACTCTTTTCCAGCTGATATTACCTTACTATCCACCTTAGGTCAATTTAAAACTAGACTCAAACAACATTTGTCACTTAACTGGCTATGTCAATGTATCAAGCCTGGCTAACTCTCTCTAGAATGTGTAAAAATCTTTTAACCAGTTTACTGTGTAATTTAATTTAATCCTGACTTGTGCTCAGGATTAACTATAACCTGTGGAACTTGTTTAACTTGCTTACTTATGTAATCTCTGTAAATAGTCTGTTTGTAATATGTAATGCTGGTATTATGTAATGCTGTATCTGCTTACCCTTGGAGCTTTTCTCCCCGGGCTTCCGCTGAAAATGGACATGCATCCAGTCGAACTATCCCAGTCAACAAATGTAAAATAAAATAAATAAACTCAGAGACTGCACAACAGTGGGGAAAGAGCAAATTCCTACTCTCCACTGTTCTGCGACCTCCCATAAATGCAAATTTTGCTGCCCAAATTGTCACTGTTAATTGATCAGATTATGCTACAGTCAAACTACAGATTAGTGAGTATAATATATAAATATATAAAGACCAAATTACAACTCCTCCCCAATCCCTCTCTCATGAAAAAACAAAATTTAAAGTCCTTCCTCTTGATAATACAACCACTAAAGTCACTTCTCATAGCAAATTCCAAAATCTTTCTCACTGATGCATCTAAAACTTACTACTACTTATATCCTCCCCACACTTTATGGCGCTCCCACCCTTACTAACCTCCAGGCTTCATAAAAATTAAGACTTGAACAATGCTATAACAGCAAATACCCCTTTCAGAACCCACCACTGTAAAGCACTAAAAAGCCTAAGTTGGTTAGAGCTGCCTCATCAACTGACTTACACAGCTTCTTACCACATATAAAATGATCCAGCATCCATCTGCCTGTTCAGCTATAAAAAACATTCTTCATAACCATGTTTCCAGTCGGTCATTGCGATCCAGCGACTAAAAACTCTTGTCTGTCTACAAACCTATCAAATCTGCTGTGCATTGTCTGTACTTGTACAAGGTTGTTAAGGCCGGGAACTCCTTACCTGTATCCATCAGGTCAATATCTTCCCTCCAGTCTTTAAAACCACACTGAAAGACTTTATAGCTAAAATCTGGCTCTGTTTTTCCTCAAAACCAGGATGGACTATATCCCTAAATCTGAACAAGTACCTTTTCATTCCTTATACCTCCTTACTCTGCCTTCCTCACTTACTTCCTTATTTATATCTAATTCTCTTCCCTGACTTTCTCTCTAAATATACCATACATCTGTTTTCACCTCATGTCATACTGCAATTTCTGTTTGTATTAGACTAACTTACCTTTAATTTCTCTACAAACTAAAATTTCTATAAATATTAAATGATTGTCATATAATATATACAAATTCTTAACCATTGTTTTTATATTATCAATAATTTGTTATAAGTATTTAAATTGCAGATGTTTTTGTTTTATTTTTGAAGATTGTAAAATTATTGATCTTAAAATTTTTGTAATAATTTGGAGCTTTTCTCCCTAGGCCTCCACTGAAAATGGGCTTCTACCCAGTCGGACATTCCAAGTAATCATATGTCAATAAATAAATATATTATAGGATTATTTCACTTTGGTTGAGATTATTCAACTATGAGTTAGTATATATAAATTAGATGGTTTGTGAGTAAAGCCTCTTAGAAAAGTGTAGAGCATTTATTAATATTTAAAAGAGTTTTGTTTGGTCCAGTTCAGTTTGCTTTTTTAGATAAGCTGTAGTTTTATAGTTGATATCATGCAATCAGAAATGCAAAGCCATTTGTTTGCACTTGTGATCATTAATTTCAGTATGGTTTCATGATTAAATATGCTAGTCAGTGTAGTTGTTCAATATATTATGTGTTGATCAATGTGTGCGTCCCCCAAATTATACACATACATTCACACAGATATAGATATAAATAAGACACACAAACATATATATATATATGCAAATATATATATATATATATATATATATATATATATATATATATATATATATATATATATATAGATAGATAAAGGCAAAGCAAGAAATATATATATAATGTGTGTGAATGCCAAATCTATCCAATGTTTGTCTTAGAATTCTAGCTACAACTACTTTTCAAAGCACCATGCATACCTTAGTCTCCACAGGTAGTGGAAGGTCATACATTCATACATATCCTACATGTACATAATACATATCAACCAAAGTCCTTACAGAGTCTCTTTCTACGTGGGACTGGTCTAGATCCTCTTAGTTAAGGAGATTGTGATATGTGTCCATTGGCACTGAATGGCACCTCACATGTGTATCTCCCAGTGGCATTTACTGCTATGATATGCTGAAGAACAGCTACTTGTGCTGCTGCTAAGACTGCAATTCTGGCTAGTTGCTGCTCTGATTTTTTTAACATGTATTTCCTTTTATATTTAGGCACATGCTACTTCAGCTTTCCAAGGGTTATTGACTATGTTCACCTTGCATACTTTTGCATATCATTATACCCATAATTTCCCTACCCAATTCATTTGCGTTTCATTTTGTAATTATTTGCAAATATCTGTTGCAGTGCCTTTCAGCTATGTTGCATCAAGTGTAATGTGGGACTCTGAATTGGTACCCAGTAATATTTCACCAAAATCAATGAAGTAAGCTCTACATTATACACAACAACATGCCCATGAATACTTGTCATGTTGGGGTCCCCTTCAGAAAATCGACTCAACAGAAAGTCTCACTTCATTTGGTTGAGACCATATGACTAACTTTCCAAAATGTTGAAGCTTTTGAATGAAGACTGCAGTAGAGTGAGGATCAGGAAATTTACCCTTTTCCCCACTGCAGTGCAATCTCAGAGTCAGTAATATGCAAGGGGTGTGGGGTGGCACATCCCCTCCCACATGTTGTGTGCAGGGGATCTTGCTCCCCTGCAAAATGTAGATGTTTGTTTTTTATATCATTTGACTTTTTGGAAAGTCGATCATATGGTCCTGACCATATGAAGTTTGACTTTCTGTTGAGTCGATCTTTTGAAGTAGATCTCATGTGACCCTCCTCCAGTACACACAGACACACACACACACACACACACACACACACACACACACACACACACACACACACACACACACTCTCACTCACACACACACACACACACACACACACACACACACACACACACACACACACACACACACACACACACATTATATGAAGAATTAATATTTGGTTAAGTACGTTATTTACTATCAGTTTTGCAGTGATATACGCATATGCAAGCAACGATGTCCAACAGAGGGGGCATCATCAGCATAACTCACATTATTGTGCTTAGATAATGGACAAACTTGTACACTGATTTGTACTTTCCCTTTTTATTAGCAAATTCATGCATCGTTTTTGGATCATTAATATAGTATTAATAAGAGATGGGGTATTCTGCCAAGGATAGTCAGCTGTCCACCAATCATACCAGTGTCTGGACGCCTTCTCCTCATGCCATATGTCAAATGTGTGACTTCAGCCTGAAACTGCTAGCAGGAATACAGGGGATGCACAGGCACAAAATACCTCTGAACTTTCTTGCTGATAGTCTGAACACTGAACTTTTGCTTCAGTTTTGGTCTGCCAGACATGTTATCTATGTCTTTTCAATTGCCTTGGGCAGACAAGTATCCCTGCTGGGGACCCTTCCTTTATTTCCTGTATTTCTGACAAGAATATGTTGTTCATATCATTGGAGAGAGGGAAAATGGGATTGTGGGAGGCAAATTCCAATTTCCATTCCCAGTATTTATTTTCCCTTGGAGCTACTTATAAAGAATTTTTTGTTTGTCACCCTTTCATCCCAAACACCTTACATAGCAGATTGTCATCCTTCAAGATTTATTTAGAAAATCACTTGAACAGGCTATGATGGCTTCAGAGGACTCCCTCTCAGATATCCCTCCCTTGCCATTAAAGAAATCCTGAAACTTCTGCTGCTGCATGGTCAGTCTCAGATGTCTCTGCTGGGTTTCTTAATGAGTCCCTGAGCCACCCAGGTTCCTTTGCTGATCCCTACATTTTGATCCTGTCAGAGGTTGATATGCCATAGCCTTCTTGGATGTCCTTTCTGATGAATGGGAGAGAAGGTCTCAGCTTGCTATTCCCTTTAAACCTGTAACTCACTGCGACTAAAACCAATCCATTGCATGGAGACAAGCCTAGAGCAGATAGTTTGTACATTAAACAGGACTACTATTAAATCTTACTACAATCTTAGTCTAGTGGCAAACTCCTGACACCACTCAAGGAGACCTCTGTATAACCCAGTCCACAACCTATAGTAGCCCACCCAAATACAGGCCCAAACAACATGGATATGCATCTTACAAATTTCTCTGCAGCCAGCTTGGTATATTCATAGACTGTTACTATGCTAATGACCCTGGGGGCCTTTCTAAGCCTAGCCAAGTTTTTCCAAAAGAATAAAGATGTCCTGTATCCAAATAGGGCATTGAGGGCCAGGAATTTATAGGCTACCTCGATTCATATGGGATGTGGTTACCAGACCCAGTGTAAATTTCCTATTCCCCATCCACTGGTCTAGGCTGAACTTAAATTGGGTAATAGACAAACTCAGTTTCACATGGATGAAAAGCATGTTCCATAGAAGGGACAGTCTCTGGGACACTTATCTAACTCTCTAGCATGTTCTGTTTAAGTCACAGACAAACTTTAGGCACTTAGACCTTTTATTTCTGGTATGTTTGACATGAATATGCAGGAAATACATAAATGTACAATTGTCAATGCCTTGTAAGCCAGGCATAGATCACCTCAGAAACTAAGTAGAGGAAAAGAGCTTCAAGGCACTCTGTGTAATGCACATTTGTTACATCTTGTATTCCTTTTTGTAAAGAAATTCTTAGGCCATTCTAGTTGACCAGTACACATACAGTATTTCCAGATGCCGCTCTCTGTATCAACTGCAATTTCCCTTAAGAGCACACAGAGACCACAGTCAGTCCGGGGCTGGTTTTTCCCTCTTTCTCCAGATCCCCAATAAGAGTCTACAGTGGCACAGCTATATAGTTGAGATCTCAACTGAGTGCCCAAGCCAAAATGTCCAGAACCCTCTCTGTCCAACCAGTGCTTTGTGCCCCTGCCCAAGTAGCTCACACACACACTCTTTGAAATTTGATTTACACACACACACACACAAACACACACACACACACACACACACACACACACACACACACACACACACACTGGGAAAGGATGGCATAGGTTTATTAGCTGTGCACCCTGCTGCCCAGACTATAAGGTAGTTTCTACTGCCATCAGTCACTCCTTATCAGCTACTTTAAGACCCTTAGCAAAGGGTGCCCAGTCTTACTGTGTAATATTAATATTAATATTAATACAAGTGGGAGTTTGACCAAGAGCAAGGCTCATAGCAGTGGCCCACACACTGTCACCAAATAAATATTCAAGTACTCTCAAAACTTAAAAATCTCTACACATATCAGCCACAATGAAAGGTTTAAATATATTTAATAATAAATAATAAAAGAACGAGACAATGCTAAATATATATATATATATATATATATATATATATGTATATATATACATATATATATATGTATATATATGTATATATATATATATATATATATACATATATATATATATATATATATATGTGTGTGTGTATATATATATATATATATATATATATGTATATATATATTTGCAGTGACATCAGAGTTCAAAACCACAGGAAATATTTAAAACAACAATGCAGGACAGTCTCATCTAAATAAAGAAAAATATCTAGACTGTAGCTTATTGTGTCTGACTGAATCTAAGAGAATTATACTATAACCTAAACCTTACTAACAGAGTGAGGCAGATGTGGTGAATGGTTCTTATTGTTGTTGTTGTCAGGTCCAAGACAGAATGCTAAATGCTCTGTTTCACTAAAAGACTTCTCAAAATAATATCTCAAATGTTACTGCTGGGATAGCTTGCAAGATGACATCACTTCTTGTCATCTGACTTCTAGTTCCCAAGCCAAAACCCCCATTGTTAGAAGCTGACAGCATTTAGCATCTAAGGGTTTTTCCTCAGATCTTTGGCAGATGCTGGAAGTCATAAATTAATTGCATTCCTTCATGCTTCAAAAAGTAGCAATTAGCACTCCAAGGACAATACAGAAAGCTTCCTAGTACAGACCTTGTGTCTCTAGCCGCATTGAAAACTTGAGAGATAGACTCTTTATTGCATTTTATAAAGTACTTTATTTCAGATATTTTTTTCTAAAGTTGACTGGACTGAGGTTAAACTCCTGCATTCTAGTTTCCACTGTTAAAATATATACATTTAAACAATTACAATAGTGCATGTACATTTATGTTTTCTTCCAGTATGGCACACTGTGATTACATTTCAAACACGGTACTTTGCAAATACCTTTCCAACACACGTGTCTGTACAAGCAGTTTGATATACACATGATATACAGTTCTAATACACTTGTAACACAAGCATCTTATATAAATCGTTTCAATATTCACCAATGACATAAACTGTTTACAAAATTCCAGCTAGCAGTGTTGGTAGTATCTCCTTTTGTCACACTTCTTCCCCCCTTCAAAGACTCAAGCTAGTTTTTCAAGTGACCCTTGAGAAACATTGCTTGAGAGGGATGAGCCTATCTGGGAATACATTACCCCATTCCCTGTCTTGAGATTCCAACTGCCTCGGCATTCCTGACCTCAGTATAGTGCTACACTGTCATAGGTTCATAGGTTCATAGGATCATACTAGGCTATCTGCCCTAGGGCATTTATAAGCCTAGCCAGAGTGGGTTTGGCTTTTGCCGCCCATTTTAAATTAATTTTGCTATGCCCTTTTTTGAGGTTAGTATACTGTGCCTCTGTCGAACAGTGACACAGAAGTGATACCCAGGGTAAACCTACGATCTCCCCTCCACTCATCAAGATTCCTCTTGAAGAGAGTCAATGAGGGACTCTGCCTAACCTGGACTGAGATTTTATTCCAGAGTGAAGGGAGCCTCTGGGTTATGAATCTGTCCCTCCAGCATGTCCTATTTATTTCAGTACTGAGGTTCAAGTCTCTCGAGCGTATAGCTCGATGGGATTTGGATTTTCTGAGGTGCAGCATGTCCATTAATTCTGTGTTGGACATGGCTTTATACGTCAGGCACAGATCGCCTCTGAGCAGGCGGTATGCCACTGAGTAGAGCTGGAGTTTCTTTAGCCGGGCAGCATATGACATCCATTTGAGCCCTTTGATCCTCTTGGTGAGGTACTTTTGGGGTCTTTCCAGTTGCTGCAGGTGTCTGGTAAGGTACATCCCAAAAGGGGCATTGTACTCAATTATGGGCCTGATGAGGGATGAGTAAAGAGGAACGATTACCTCTCCTGATCTAGGTGTGAATCCCTTCATGATTAGGTGAGCTATATAAAATGTTTTTCTAACCACTTTGGCCACGTGGTTGTCAAATGAGAGATTGCTATCAACTTGGGTCCCCAGGTCCCTTATTACTTCTTCTGTACTTAATGGATTACCACCTATGTGGTAATTTGTGGGCACTTTGTTTTTGCCAAAGGGGATGACTATACACTTTTTGGCATTTAGCTTGAGGCCATGGCTCTGGCACCAGTTGTCTGTTTCTATGAGGCCCTTTTGGAGGATGCTTGTGTCGGCTGGAGAGTCGATCATGGCGCCCAGTTTGCAGTCATTTGCAAACTTGGTCAGCCACAGTCCTTCCGTATTGGCCTGTACCTCCAAGAAATATATACCGAACAAGAGAGGTCACAGGACTGAGCCTTGTGGGAGGCCACTTGTAACTGGTTTGGAGTCTGACATGGCTCCAGCAATTCTAACCATGTGGGTTCTGTCCTTGAGCCAGTTTGCAACCCATCTAGTGACATAGGGGTTTATATTTAAGCTGGTGAGCTTATCTATAATGCCCGAGTGGGGTATTGTATCGAAGGCTTTTGCGAGGTCCAGGTAGGCTGTGTGGACCACCTTCCCCTCGTCAATGGCCTTGGTGACTGTTTCAAAGAAATTGACCAGGTTTAAGAGGCAGGATCTGCCCTTAACAAAGCTGAACTGGGTAGGATGCATTGTCTGTAGGTCCCCAATATCTTTATTTATGAGGTCCATGATGATCCTTTCCATAGCTTTTCAGACCAAGCTAGTCAGGCTTATGGGGCGATAGTTTTCAGGAGTTGTTGAGGCACCACCTTTGTGGAGAGGGACCACTGTTGCTGTGCGCCACTGTTTGGGTACATATCCTGTAGTAAGGCTGAGACTGAACAGTAGTTTTATGTTTGGGTTTAGCTCTTCTTGGAGTTCATGTAGGACACAGCCTGGGACACCGTCTGGTCCCATCGATGCTGTGTTTTTTGCTTTGGAGAGGGCGGCTCTTACCTGAGCATCTGAGATGTCAGGGGGGCAGCACTCTGCTGGGATAGATATTTGCCCTTTTGGTGGGGAGGGGGGGGTTTGCGCTGAACCTGTCAGCTAGGATGTTGGCAATGTCTGTGGGTTCAGTGTATTTTTTGTCATTTTGGACTAATTCTGAGCATATCTGGGAATTCCCACCCAGGTTCCTAACATAACTAAAGAAATCCTTGTGATTATCCTTAGTGTCCTGTGGAATTTTTCTCTCAAAGCTGGCCTTAGACAATTTTATGAGTGCCCGTAGTTTTTTGCTAATACTGATCAGAGATGCCTTCCCTTTTTGGGATTTTGCTCTATCATGTAGTAGCTTCCTCTTTCTATTGTATAGTTTGTTTATGGCTGGGGTCCACCAGACAGGACGTCTGCCTTTGTAGGATTTGGTCTTGGTTTTATTTGGGATTGCATGATCCATGCATTCCTGAAGGTGTTCATAGAATGCGTTTATAAAGGATTCTGCGGTCTGGGCCGTATTTTCCACAGGCCCGGGGGCTTTGAAGGATTCCACCTCGGTTTTGAGGAGTGTGAAATTTGCTTTAGATAAGTTTTTCACTGTGGTTTTCTGGGCAGGGGTGGGGTGGGGTCGGGATGTGAATATCCAGTGAGATTAGTTTATGGTCTGATCTTACCATTGAGGGATACACTTCTGGTCTGGAGCATAGAGTCCCCATGTTGGTTATGATCAGGTCCAGTATGTTTCCCCCTCTTGTGGGAGTGGTAACAAGTTGTCCCATAGCATTTGAGTTTATACATTCTAGGAACCTTTGGGCTAGGGTGTTGGAACTAGAGTAATGCTCCCAGTCTATGTTTGGGTAGCTGAAGTCACCCAATATAATGGTGTTTGGAGAGACCTTCATATTTTCCAGTGTTCTCAGGAAGGCCGAGTGGGGTTCCTGGGTTTGGGAGGGTGGTCTGTAGCAGGCTATAAACTGGAAGGCAGTTTTACCCACTGTTAGTTGCACATGGATAGTCTCTGATGCTTCGTGCTGTGCCACCAACCTGGAGGTGTGGGTATCTTTGACGAATATTGATGCTCCCCCACCTTTTGTGGTTTGTCCAAGTTTTGGGGCCAAAAAGCATGGTATGAGGTATAACCTGGTAGTGCTGGGGTGCTCTCTGGAGCCTTGAACCAGGTTTCTGTTACTGCACAGATATCGATGTTCTCCATGCTAAGGAGAGTTTAGAGTGCGTGCATCTTGAGGTTTAGACTTCTGGCGTTGAGTAGCATTACTCTTAGTTTCTTATCCCTTGTGATACCTATGGAGGTGGGTTTGTCTTTTGAGCCTTGCCTAAAAAAGGCACTATGGGGGTAGCAAGATCCTTTGCCAATATCCAAAAGCCCAGGGGTGACAGGTGTAAGCTGTTCCTAGCGAAGCATTGTGGCTTGTCGAGCATGTCATCCCAGGCTGACAGGCATTGGATCCCCTTTGAATGACACCAGTACTTAAGCCAATTGTTGAAATTGATCATCTTGTCTTCATATTGTGGCATCATTCTTGGTGAGGGTAAGATGCTACTCAAGGTCAGGGTCATACCGGCCTGGGTTACATGCTCAGTGAGCTCCTCTATGTCTCTTTTCATGTAGTCCGGGGAGGTACATCTCAGGTCATTCACACCAGCATGGACAATGACTGAGTCATATTTGTACTTGCCTTGGAGTGACCTGAGTGCTTGTGTTATGTGGCAGATCCTAGCGCCCGACAGGCAGCTCACTGTGACCTTCTCCTTGTTCAGCCTGGTGAGTGGGACGTCAGTGTGCCTGACGATAGAGTCACCTATTACAAGTGTATCAGGTGTGTTGTTTAGCCTTAAGGGCTGTGACTGTTCGGCACACTGGCTTTGTGAGCTATGTGTTGCACGTGTTTTGTTTTGGGGTAGCGGTTGCTTGGGTGTCTGCTTTGGAGGTCCCTGCTGCTTAGGCAGATTTTTATTTAGAGCCTCTGAGTATGTTTATGTGTGTTTATGTGTTTGGTTTGCTGTCGTGGTAGGTCTATGCGAGACTGGAATTGTAGTGAGTGTGGTTTCCTTCTCCTCCTGACTGGTTACGCCAGTACTGAGTTGAGATAGCTGAGCCTCCAGTTTGGCTACCTTTGGACATGCTAGAATAGTATTGTGAATTCCTTTATAATTGAAAAAAGGGCCAATGGGGAACAAGGTACTCAAGGGGTGTCTGTGAGGTTGTAGTGCTTTTAATTTTTAGTGCTGACTTAGTGAGTAAGTGCCAAGTAACTTAAATGCAATGTGTTACAGGTAACTTAAATGCAAAAATGACAAACAGTAACTTTCTTTCAAGTGAAACAAGGAAATAAGTACAGTAGGCAATGCAGATATCACTAGGGATCCACAGAAGCACTGAAAAGCCACATTTTAGGTGGAATTAGTGTTTCAGGGAAATAACAAGCAAACAACAATCATACAAACAAAGCTAGATTCAGCAGGCCTGTATCTAGTCTATGCTGCAGCAAACAAGGTGTACCAATTTCAGTAAGAAACAGTTCAAATTTACAGGCACTATAAGCCTTTAACCAGAAATTCCCAGCTCAGAAGGGCAGAGTCCAGCCACTCCTCCCACAAGAGTGCAGACCACGAACCTTCTTAATGTAAAATAACTGGCCTGAAGCCCAAGTGCTTAAACCAGAACTAATACACTTTTAGAATAACAGACACTGAGCCCTCAATCAGCAGTTCCCAACTAGAAGGATGTAAGCTACCTGTCCTGCCACCACAGTGCAGGCCACAAACCTTCCTAATGTGAAACAACTGGTCTGAAGCCCAAGTGCTTAATCCAGAAGACTTAGAATGATAGCTACACTTTAATCAAGTTACTACCAAGCAGTAATAAATACAATTGAATACTTTAAAGAATGCCTGGATTAGTGCTCAGGTTATACAAACAAAGCTAGATTCAGCAGGCCTGTAACTCTAGGCTCCACCACAGTAACTTAGGACTTTGCTGACTGGCTCCCTTTGTGCCCCAAGTTCTACCATGTAGTTAACATCACTGACCTTCCTTACCACTTTGAAGGGACCCTCCCCCAAGCTGTCTGCAGCTTATAGTGTCTGACAGGAATGAGAACCATAACCTGCTCTTCCACAATATACTCTCTGTCTCAAGCATTCCTCTCATATCAGACCTTTTTCCTGCTGTTAGCCTCATCCCAGGTCCTCCTGGACCAAGCCCATAAGCTCCCTAAGCTTTGTCCTGAGGTTTAAGACATATACCACAACAAACTCCATGTGGGACTCACACTCACCCTCCCACTCATTACAAACCAAATCTAAATGCATCCTCACCCTATGCCCATACAGCAACTCAAAAGGTGAAATACCTGTGGATTCCTGCGGTACCTCTCTGTATGCAAACACCAGATGGGGCAAATATTTGTCCCACTCTCTCTTAAACTGGCCTGCAAATGCCCATAGCATGGTCTTTACTGTAGCGTTTAACCTCTCCACAAGTCCATTACTCTGGGGATGATAAAGGGGTGGTCTTTAGGTGCTTCGCCCAACAATGCTTCCCCAGACAAGCCATCAGGTCTGACATGAAGTTGGCACCTCTGTCAGTCAGTATTTCTCTTGGGAAACCTACCCTGCTGAAAATATCTAGCAAAGCATTTGCCACCTTCTCCGCCTCAACAGAGGGCAGAGCCACTGTCTCAGAGTATCTATTAGCATTAATCTACTATACCAGGATATATTTCTTGCATGTGGAACTTGGGGTACTCAGAGGCCCCACTATATCCATAGCTATCCTCTGAAGTGGCTCCTCAATCTAAGGCAAAGGCATCAAAGGGGCTTTGATCTTGTCTCCTGCCTTGCCTACTTTTTGGCACTGCTCACAGGTCCTGCAGTACCCTGTTACATCCCTTGAAATCCCAGGCCAATAAAAGTTCTGCATAATACATCTCTTGGTATGCTTTATGTCCATATAACCTGCAAAAGGAATGTCATAGGCTATGGCTAAAAGTGACAGATGGTGGGCTCTAGGCACCGCCATCTGCTGTATTACCTTACCCTCTAGCCCTCCCTCAGGGTTCCACTCCCTATAAGTCCCTCTTTCTTTGAGAATCAGGTGCCTCCTTAGATATCTACCTCAAGCCTTGTAATATAGGGACCCAAAAGCTGTGCCTGCCTCAATAGCATCTTTGTAACTATTCCCAGCTCCCCTTCCACAGGAAGTCTGGTATCCACTGACATCAGTGTCTCACTGTCAGCCTGGGTGCTACCACTCACCACTGCCCTTGAGGTAACTCTGTCCAAGGAACATCAGTACCTATCAGCAGTTGTGGATCACCTTTAGGCTCACTGCTACAGGGTAGCTCCCTCCCTGAAATAGCTACCTCACCAGCCTTGGCTTCAGGTGTGTGGTCTGTCTGGCTCTCCCCCAGGCTGCCAGACCCATATTCCTGTCTCCAAGCCTAACTGCATGCAACTGCATGCATGCAAAGTACTGCATTATCAAAATCATTCTCTATCAAGACATCTCTAGGGATATCCTCAAACACACCTACTTGCTTGCTTCCTTTTCCACACTCCCAGTCAATTTGAACCCTGGCCAAAGGCATTTGGAATGGGGTCCCATCCTAAAGCTCTGACTTGAGTGGATTGCCCAAACAGGTACTGCTCCTCTTTAACCACTGCATGCTTCACAATGGTTATGTCAGAGGCTGTGTCTCTCTTAGCAGTGGCCTGTTTTCCATCCACTAAGATAGGATATAACCTCTTTTGATAGTTTGGTACCCCTGTTGTCTCCAGACAACTTACCACTGGCATACTGTTATTCTCACTTGCTAACTTCCCCACCTTTTTTCCCCCACCTTGCATCCATGGACAGCTACAGTATATGATACATGTCCCCACTGGTTACATTTAAAACATTTAACTCTTGATCCTGACCATGTACCTGAACTAGTGGCTTCCCCTGTTACTGGTGGACTCTGTTGGGGTGGTTTAGGCTGCCCACCATGGCTTCCCTTATAATCATCTGCAGAACGGAGTATCGCCTTCCTGTGCAGTGATGCCCTGCTTGCTAAGTAGAGCTCCCCCTTTTCCCCACTTCCTCTGCAGAGCTACATTCTCATCTGACAACCAAATTCTCATGTCCTCAGGCAAAGCGCTAAGGACTTGCTCCCTCAGCAAAAGGTCTGCCAGCCTTTCAAAAGTGGTGACCTGACACCCACTCCCCCACCTATGAAAATAAGTGCTTAACTCAGCAATATAATCACACACACTTTCATCTGCCTTGCATCTATGCTGATGAAAGTTTTTTTTTTTCTGTAAGCTTCAGGTGTTAACTTAAAGCATTCAAGTAAACAATATTTGACTTCATCATAGTTTAAACAATCAATATCAGACAATTTAGAAACAGCAGTTACAGCTTTAACATGGAGTAAAGGGGTCAGGGACAGTACCTAGAGCCCTTGTTCAGCATTATACTATTTACATACCCTTTAAAATATATCAATAAAACTATCAAAATTTTTACCCTCTGTAAATTGTGAAAGAAATGTCCTGATCTTTATTGCTTCTGGGGTTTGGTTATTCCCTTCCCCATTACCTCCATGACCCCGGTGAAGAGTCAGAATCTCCTTCATATGTTGACAATGCTTCTCTTTCTTCAGCCTCCAAGTGCCACAGTCACTCTGCTGATGCTAATTCCATATGTCTGTCCTTTTCTTCATCCTCCAAATGCTTCACTTTCTCTGCTGATTCTAATTCTAAATGTTTAGACTCCATTTCATATCTCTTTAACTCCAGATGGATTTTTAAGTCTTCTAAGGAAAGGGGGAACTGTCTTGTTTCTGAGGCTGCAAATTCTCATTGATAGACTTGTTATCCTCCTGGCTGCTGGTCTGAGCTGTGACTAAGGCTGAAATAATTTCCTTTTTAGTCAGGTTGGCATGCAACAGTCCTTTGGCTTCACACACCTTGTCCAACTGGTTCTTCGTTATCTTGCCATAATCCTCTTTTGACATCTTTGCTTGCTTTCCTTGACCGAACTAAACTAACAAAAATAAATAAAACTGTTGTGAAATGAAATTCTGACTGTTTTCCGTTTGGTTGCTTGTGAGTACACACACCTTTAGTGACACGTGCCTACAGGCTATAGAAGTTCAATTAATATCCACACCACTGCTCACCAGTATGTTATATCCTCACTCTGGGCCAGTAATCAAGGAGCCTGAATCCTCACCACTGACACTGGAGAAGAATGTCCCTTGGAATATAAATGGATACTCAGTATTACCAGATGCAGACCTCTCTGCATCAAGCATAATTTCCCTTAAGAGCATACAGGGAACACAGTCAGCCCGGGGTCTGGATTTCTTTACATCTGTCTCCCTCCAGAACCTCAGTAAGGCTCCCCACTAGCACAACTTTAGGGTTAAGTTCTCAGATGAGTGTCCCAGCCAAGTCCTCCAGCATCCTCTCTGGGAAACCAATGCTTCATGCCCCGGCTCCCAACAGCTGACACAAACACACTCTTTGAGATTTGATTTTTACACATGCACACACACTTGCGGAAAGGCTGGCACAAATTTACTGGATATGCCTCCTTCTGCCCAGACTATAAGGTAGTTACACCACCACCAGACACTCCAAAGCCAACTCCCTCTAAGGCCCTTACAAGGGTACCCAATTATATAGAGTGAAATTAATACAAATGGTAGTGTTTGGCCAATATAATAAGGCTTTCAGGAGTGGCCATAGCATGTCACCAAATAGATATAGGTACTCTCAAAGGTTAAAATATTTTCTTAAGGACCAGTCACAATGAAAAGTTTAAATATATTTAATAATAAATAATAAAAGAACGTGAAAATACAAAATATCTATTTACAGTAAACACTACAGTGTCAATCATGGGAAGTATTAAAAATAACACAGCTGGAAGGATTCACACAGTTACAGAAAAACAATACTTTATTTTAATTATTTATCATTTCCTTAACAAGAAAGTCTGACTTGGAATGAGCCAATTTTTAGCAGAGTCCTGGGGAGAAACACTCCAGATGCATGTCTTTGTTACATGGGAAGAAACCCACACTCACACAGGGAGGACAGCCAGACTCCCACAGAAAGCACCCCAGCTGAGAATCGAACTAAAGAACCTCATGCTGTGAGGTGACAATGCAAACCACTGCACCACTGCACCATGCTTTATTCTCACTATATTTTCCTAATTGATTTAAAGCAAGGCAATGTGAAGTAGGTGAGGAATCCTTCTATGTCAGGATCCAAGAAACAGACTGCTCAGTATGACTGACAGACTTCTCAGTATAATATCTAAATATTATTTCTGGGATAGCTTACAGAATGACATCACATCTGGTCATCTGACTCTGTTTCTCACACTATCACCAACACTAGACGCTGCCAGGATTTTAACATCTACATGCTACCATACACACAGAGAGAGCTTTGGTCAGATCTGCTGCAGTTCCTGGAAGTCATAAAACAATTTCAGACCTCTACCCTTCCCGAGTAGTAATTAGCTCACCCCAAAGACAATACAGAAAGCTTCCTAGTACAGAATATTTGTCTCTAGCTGTAATCAAAACTATGAGATAACATCTTTATTGCCTAGGCCCAGTAATTTAATGTTCTTATTAATTCTCAAAGTCAGTTGGATTGAGATTAACCTCTTCTCTTCCAGTAACCTGTGTTACAATATATGCATTTAAACAGTTACAGTAATGTACGTGCATTTCTTTGCTGCCCGCAGGGCATACTGTTGATACATTTTTTAACACAAGCAGCTTTAGAAATACATTTCCAACACATGCTATTCAAATAACATATAATTCTTTTCAAAATTCCAGATAACTGTGCTGGCATATATTACGCATCCACTATACTACTTCTCCTGGTATAGCTGGCAGTACCTCCTATCATCACATATCTTATCTATTTTTAGGTGCAGTTGCCTGACTATCAGGAAAATTATAGGCAGTGACACATACACCCTAAAAGGATGGCAGAAGTGGAGGAATGGATGAAGGGTCTGGAAATTCTTTTTGTAACAGCACATAGTATTTACTGACAGACTGAAAAACCTCAGTATTCTCTCATTGAAAACACTGGTACATTCTGGAATTAGTCTCAGTGAAAGAGAAATCTTCACAGGGAGAATCAGAAATTGAGCTCTCCTTCAAATCTGAATTAGAAATCTGAGGAGAGAAACCCCTGTATCTGTCCCTTCATCTTCATGTCTACATTTAGAATTTTGAATCTCGTCAGGAAAAGAGGTATTCATTTAATTTATTAGAAACCACCTTATAAGAAGAATCAATAGCATGAATTAAACGCTGAGCCAGACTTTGTAAACTATTCCTTTCTAGGAAATCTGAGGAAAGCTATATGCAGGTTTAGTTTTCTGTTTCTTTATGACAGGAAAGCTGAGGCCAACATTGTTATTAATGGCAGCAGCAGCTTACCCAGGGATGGGTGTAACATTCTGACTAAAAAGGGAAGCTTTCCCTCTTCCCTCTCCCAAGACTGGCTCTCCTTTTGCACCTGACTGAACCCCAACAGCTGCAAAGAACATGGCTAACCCCCGGTTCATAGTGGCTGTACTTGTGACTCTAGGGAGATGTAGGGTAAAAGTTGAGTGGTCTGAGGAAAAATCTATGGCTACAGCAGAGTCAACCACCTGCAAGTAAAGCAAACTGCTAGCCTGCCATGGTGGCAAAGAATGTTTGCTTAAATATTTTCTTTTTGTGACTTGAAGAAGGATTGACAGTGGGACCAGTAGTTTGTCCCGTGGTCAAGCAAAAAAATGATGCCTCTTAGTTAGGGAAAACAAGCAACAAAAGCCAGTAAATATTAAAGCCTTTAAAAAACACCTTTTTTCACAACAAAAAAGCACATTAAAAAGCACTTTAAAACCCTTCACAAGGCGCAAAATATAAAATTAGCATTTTTTAACACAAAAATGTTTTTAAAGCATATTAAAGAGCTTTTAAACTGACAGAAAAAAAGAATCCTCCCTTTTAAAAGTACAGTTAAGTTTAATGATGTCCATTAAAATACACTTCTAACTTAAAAATAATTTTCCTAAACAGGAAAGTACAATAAAATAACAATTTCTATAAAGGAGATTTTTTTTCCCAAAGTAAACTTACCTGCCCAGCAAAGGAACTGCACAATCCAACCACTGATCCTCAAAATCCTCAAAGGAGTGTACTGTTTGGTGGCAGGAAAGTTCTGAAGGGCTTGATACCTAAACCTATATTTTTAGTCAGCTTAGATCATGCTGACTGATGGGTTGGGCATGTGAAAGGTATCCTAAAGCTTTGGAAGCTGCCCTGCTGTAATATCGTTAGTAGGATATAACCCATATACCTAAAGCTACTGCAGCAGTGATCAATATGATGAATATCCTTCAATACAACCTTCAGCTAAAAGAGGTCCATTTCCAATTCATAAGTATCCATCCATTTTTATAAAGTGCTTGTCCAAGTCAGGGTTTTGAAGGCAGCAGCTTAAGACGCTAGCCTAAACTTCTCTATCCCCATTAACAGTCTCTGGACATTCTTTGTTATCTCTAGATATTCCTAATAAAGGTGAGAATGAGAATCCATCCGAAGCATCCAGAGTTTGTCCTATGGCTTCCTTCAACTGCAGAGGCATAGTTAGCTCCATCTGCACCTTGTGCTGGTATCACAACCAGTGTCCCTTCCCTCAATGAAGAGCAAAACAAAATTGGCTTAATACAGTGAAGTGCTTTTTTTTTTTTTTTTTTTTTTTTTTTTTTGCAGTTAGGGCAGTTAGATCCACCCCACCCCCAACAAGCTCTTTCATTGAAGAGCAAGCAAACAAACAAACAAAAGAAGCCATTACTTCTACTGGCATACCAATTTCTTCTTCTTTTTTTTTTTTTTTTTTTACACACTGAAGAAGGGTATCACCCGAAAGCTCTGTAGGTATAGAATAAACCTGTTTTTGCTCAACATGTCCGCTATTTGGAATTCTGCTGTTGCTTGTTTGGATTTATTGTGTTTTTCAGTGGTTTACCTCTGTGTTGGTCCTATTTGTGTGTCCTTTATACCAATCAAGTGGACAGATGCATGACACGTTCCCTCCTTCCCTCCTGCCTGAGCCATTCAGGTCTTGTTTCTGTGCCCTGCCCCCAACCATCCAATTATCCTTCCTCCACCACAGTTTATTAAAAAAAAATCTTCTTTTAAACTGTAGAAACTGTTTTTTTGCAAATGTAGCAAACAGTTACTACAGTTTATACCTTTCCTGAAAGGAGCATTAAGGTGCTTGTGTATTAGAAAAAAACAGTAAAATGTCCCCATTTAAACTGCAGCAAACTGCTTGCTAAAACTGTAACAAACATCTGCTACAGTTTATACCCTGCCTGCATGAAGAACTCTGGCAAATCCTTCCTTTAAACAGTAGCAAACTGCTTGGTAGAAATGTAGCAAACAGTTGCTACATTTTAGACTGTATGGAACACTGCAGTGCTCAGATTTGACTGCAAATGCAATGCTGGCTTTTAAAAGCCAGTATTGCACAAAAGAGTGGTTGGGATGATCAATGGCAGATTGCATCCACCCAATATTTTGCACCCAGACCTTTGCCCTTCTTCCCCTACCCTAACTATGGTTTGTTCCACTGGGTTATGTTTGGTACATCTCTCTTGGAAGGCAACCATGGGGCATCGGAAGCACCTAACTGGCTCCCCTAAATACGAAGAAGCAGTTTTTATACTTTGAAAGTCTCTTGGACTGTGAAGCTCATCACTCTGTGCTCATCACTTTGTCATTGAACAGTGAACCTATCTACCCTTTGAGAAAACCTCATTTGTGTTACTCCAAACTCTTCCCTAAAAATATTTCTAACATCAAGGATATGAAGTTTCCCAAGTATATTAAAACTTTCACATGGTTTGTGCAGTATAGCTATTAACACATCTGCAGGAATTATGAATGTGAGATTCACTGATTAATTCAACATATTGCTTCACATATGTCAAATGGAACTTTCAGAAAATGTCATACATTGCATTGTTTTACTGCCACAGAAATTGGTTATGGACATCAGGAGACAAAGTAGAAAGGTTCCCCTCCATTTTATATCAGTAATCCCCTACTCACTGAAGGAGTCTCCATCATATGGAAACTAGGATGTAGTATGCCACCGGAAGTCATAAATGTGATTCTTCCATAACACTGTTCCCATGACACATCCCTGTTTTAAAACAAGAACAAGTTTTGAAATATGCAGGGCTCAAGATAGGTTTGGGTATAGAGATGTCAGAGTCACAAGAAGAGTGAAGCAGAGATGATGGCTGTCCATGGTGCCAACTAGTACAGAATAAACAAACACCATATTTCTGGTAACACAAACTTGAGTCTAAATGTCTCCATCTGTCTCAAAAAAATTGGAGCATATTTGAATCCATTAAGAGATTCACAACTGTACTATGCAAGTGGCAAACTTAAACATACAATTAATGATTTTGCATATAGCTTCTCAGTGTCTCATGAATGTGGCAAACGTAAACATATAATTAATTATTTTGCATATAGCTTCTCAATGTCTCATGAATAGAGCTTAGAGAATGTGCAGTGTATGTCACCTTTTTTCCAAACACCTTTACTGAATTTTCACTTGTGACATAGACAAATTTGCATTCATATAAAAGTAATCACACTGTAATTAACATAACAAATATTTTACTTCACATATATTGCTATATATCATATAACCTAAGCAACATTGCATACATTATTCAATTATTGCCTTTTTTAAACAAGAAATATATTAAACCATCACTTACTACATAGGCAATCATACATTTATACAAAAAAAAAACACACTGACACAATCCTAGTTGCAAACATTTTACATCACAAACCATACTGATTCACTCACAGTTGCAAACATTATACATCACTTATATTCTACCCAATCTTTTCAATCAAGCATTACATAGCTCATTTAAGTACTGCCACCTTTTAAACCTCATTCCTCCTTGGATGTATTGTTCCCACAATTTCCATTTCTCCTATGCAGTTTGCTCTTACCCTTTTCTAAAGATCTCAGTTCCAGTTGTTTTTTTTTCTGTTACTACATTCACTGGTTCTATTATAGTTGGTTTAGATTTTGGTTTCCATTTTCTAGTAATTGTTTTTTTGGCAGCCACCATTTTTAGACACAGCAAGGTCTTACCATGCCAAGGCAATTCCGATTCTGTATCATAGCTCAGAAAAATCATCTCCTTGTAAGACCAATCTGCCCTCCCAGCATCTCCAACAGTACATCCTGCAAGGAATCCTTAATGTCTGCCAATTCACAGCACTCACAGAAAATATGTTCCCGATTACCTCTTTCTTCCTCGTCACACCTCCAAGCTTTGCTGTCTGCCTGAGGAAAAATTCTCTGGAGTCTACTTGGGGTATATAAATATCTATGCAAACATTTCCAGGCAAAAATCCTATATTTTCTAGATCCTGTTGCATATTTGGGAGACATACATATATCCTTCCATTGTTTCTTTGTACATTGCTTATCCAATCTCTCTCCCCAATCCTTTCTAACCTCCTCGTATTGATTCTTATAGTTATCATGCAAAATTTTATATCTTCTAATTATTCTTTTTTTTAATGGCAGCTTCTGTTCTAGATTCTACTAAAAACTATACTAGTGCTGGTCTTTTGTTTAGGACCCCCTATTTCTTTCTCTTTGCCTATACTCTGATATCAATCCCTGATAGGGAAGGCAATCTCTAACCTGCAGTCAAAATAAATTCTTGGCATCTTCCCAAGCTATCATCTTTCCCTCTCTAGTTATTTTTTTTCCCAGTACCTTGATTCTTTTGCCAGTTTTCTCCAAAAAATTCCAGCCCCCTCTTGCTTGTTGTGTATATCCTTAATTGCAATCATATTTATAGGCTGAATCTCCTTGCTTCAATCCCATGTTAGCTTAGTTCTTAGAATGTTTTCTGCTACTTTATAGATTTAATATTCTATATAATTATTGTTATTCTCCTTAAAGGCATGCATCCAAAATCCCAGTCTCTCCTTGTTTCTACAGTTTCTCCTTGTTTCATCGCCATCTCTTTCCACTTTGAAATATAGTTTTCTTCTTGTGTTATGTATAGGAGTCTGAATTGTGTAGCTCTGAAATACCCCTTTCAAATTGGGTAAACCCAATCTGCCCTGTTCTACTGAAAGAATCCGCTTATCCCATTTGACTCTTGCCATCTTTCCCTCCCAGATAAAGTCCTTCAGCTATTTATTAATTTCTATCCACAACTTCTCCTCTGGTTGATAAAATATGAATGACCTGTGTATAAGACTAAAGGGACTAAAACATTTTAACTGCTTGCATCTTATGATCCTTATCAATATAACAAAGCTTCCAATTTCTCACTTTTTGTATTATATTTTGTCTTTTCCTACATATCCTTAGCTCATACACTAGAATCAGTTTTCATCCATACTCCTAAATACTTCATTTCATCATGTCCCCATAAATATAGATATTCCTGAACCAATTCATGTATGAGTACATAATTCATCACTATTGCCTTTGTTTTAGCATCATTAATTTTGTATCCTGAAATGATCTGAAACTGTCTCAAAATATTCCACAGCACTATAATATTTCTTTCTTTTTTGCCAGATATAAAATATCAACTGCAAATAAAGCCAGCTTTTCTTGACTACCATACCAATTATATCCTTGAATTTCTGAGTCCCTTATTTTCTTTGCCAATGGTTATAAATACAATGCAAACAATAAAGGAGAAAGAGGACACCCCTGCCTTGTTCCTTTGCTCAAGCAGAAATTATCAAAGAGGACTGCACTCACTTTAGTTTTCACCTCCAATCCCTCGTATATTCTGCTAATCAACCTTATGATTTTTTTCAGGGAATGTAAATGCTTCCATTGTTCTGCTCATAAATTCCCAGCTTACTCTATCAAATTCTTTCTCTGCATCAAGATCTACCATCAACATTGATATTTTTTTATATGCTGCTTCCCTTGCGATCATCAGTGTTCTGTTAATGTTGTCAAATGTTTGCCTCCCCATCCACAAAACCATTTTGATCCATATCTATCAGTTTTGGCATTACTTTTGCCATTCTTTTAGTCATTATAGAAACAAATACTTTATAATCATGGATTAGTATCAAAATGAGTCTGCATGAAGGTGGATCTGATGGATCCTTACCCTCTTTAGGTATTACAGCTACCACTGCTTTCTTCCAGGACATTGATACTTCTCCTCCTCTTAAAATCCTGTTAAAAAAAAAAAACGTCCAGATCTTCATCATTTTCTTTTCTTCATCACTTCCAGACTTCCACAGGAATACCATCTACTCCTGGGGACTTTTCTGTAGATTGGTTATACATCACAATTTTTTATCTCCTCTCCTCCTATCCTAACCATTAGTAATTGAGCCTCATCTACCTTTAACCTTGGCATATTTAATTCTTCCATAAACATTTCCATTTGTATCGTTTGTCAATTTTTACATTTCTCTGCTTTATAGACACTTTCATAGAATTTATAAAATATTTCTAATACCTCTACAGGATCTCTTGTTACCTTCCTTGTTTCAGGCTCCCTATGTTTGGTGACAGCCCTTTCTACTTTCTGTTGCCTGAGTCATTGTGCTAAATGTTATTGTGCTCTAGTGTTATCAAAAACAGTTGCTTAATAGCAACCTTTCTAAATTCATGCATATTATTGAGGTAATACCTTATTTTCTGTCTAGCATTCTGCTGTTGATCCTCTTCTTGTTCTGTGAGATTCCCCCATTCTGTGGTACTTTAACATTTGTCAGTCCCTCTAATCATTCTTATTATTTCTTAACCATAGCTCCCTATATTTCTACCCTATTTTTAAAGTCCACCTTAATTTTATCCCACTCCCTAGCTATATTTATTTATTATTTATTATTTATTTGACATTTGTTGACCAGGATAGTCCAACTGAGCTTGCACCCTTTTTCAGCAGAGGCCCAGGGAGAAAAGCTCTGCATATTTTCAGAAGAAATTTCTGTCCTCTCTAACAGCTCCTGAATAATCTCCACTACCCTTTCCTTAAATTCCTCTCTTTTTAACAGATAGGTGGGAAAGTGCCAATGTCTCATTTTTATTTCATTGCCCTATGCTTTTATTTTAGCTATTATTGGTGCATGATCCAAAATAGTTATTGGCTAAGTATCAAGACCATCAATTAAATGCACATATTCCGGTGAAATGTAAATTCTGTAAATTCTGTCTAGCCTAGCCCAGTTTTTATAACTTAGAGAATAATATGTAAATTCACTTTGAATTCATTTTACTGAATTCACATCTTCCATGCCAAATATTGTCATAAATTTCTACAAAACTCTACCCTTCTTTTTTATATTCTCCCTTCTGGCCTCCAGGCACATTTTCACTGATACAAACCAAATTCTAGTCCCCACCTATAATTATTATTCCTTGATAAAAACTGAATATTTCTCCCAGAATTTTCTTAGGCTCCATTATAGCAGTTTGAGGTGGAAAGTAAATGCATGCCAGTGTAATCCTCTCCCTTACCAGTAGCTCATTAGCACTACAAATCTGCAATTATTATCTGTTTTATCATTTTCTATCACTATTGGAGCTCCTCTTACAATTAATATAAGTACTTCTCTTTATCTTTTTCCCAGGTATTCTGATTAATAACCATCCTGAAAACCTTTCTTTATCAAATTCACATGTTCAGTTCTTTCTAAGTGTGTCTCCTGTAACATAGCTATTTGCACTCTACATTGTTTAATATAGTTCAGTACTCTTTTCTGTTTTGTATTTAATCTGTGGGGCCATTTACATTTAATGACATTACAGAAAACGTCATTGTATTAAAATGTTATTATTCTCACCTTTTATATATAACACATTTTTGTTAAATGTCTAGTCACATCTTTTGTCTTACATGCATACACTGTTTTCAGGTTGAACTTTTATACAATTCTTTCTTGTCACATCCATATCCACAGCCTATATTACATCTTATTCAACTTTTTGTTTTATTTAAAGCCCTCAAAAAAAAAAAAACTCACAACCCTAACACCATCCTAAAACCTATTTTTAATACTAACACACAAAACTATGTACACCTTTAAATAATTTTTACTCTCGTAATAGGAACTAAAGCCCCAAACTGACAGCCACACTCACAAACTTGAGTTAACCTAGGTGCAGCATGTGATTATACTAAATGTTGATTGGTTTTGTCTTATCTTTATAGTTCTTCCAGCTGGGAAAACCCCTGAATGCTTTCGGAGAACATTACCTATCTTGGGAAAACTCCTGAATGTTTTCCGAGAATATTATCTCCTAGTCAATTTATCTTTTCTTTTTTTTCCTCAGCCAATCACTCTCCACCAGACTATAGCCAGTTTCTCTTTATCAGATTGTCTTCAAGGAGACATGAGAACCAGGCAGCCAGTTTCTCTTTATCAGATTGTTTCCATGGAAACATGAAGACCAGCTGCAGAAGTATTACTGAGCATGCATTTATTTGCTAGAAAATAAGCCTCATAATATTCAATGTTCTTTTTTATTTACCTGCTCTCTCTTAAAATGTGTTACTAAATCAATCTAACATCTTTAATCCAGTCATTCCCCCATGCAAGAATGAGAAAAAGAAAAAAAGCAAATTCGATCTTCTTTCATCATGCTTGGTTTTTTTTTTGTTTGTTTTTTTACATTGCAGTACCTACATTTTTTTAAGTAACAAGAAGAAAGAAAGAAGGCAGAAAGAAAAAAATGAACAGCAGTATCTATTTACAATTCCCATCAAACTTAAAAAAAAACTGAAAAATGTTATTTCACACCTACACAATCCTAGTTGCAAGCATTTTACATCACAAACCGTACTGACAGTCTCCCAGTTGCAAATATCATACATCACTTATAATCTGCCCAGTCCTTCTCACTCAAACATTATATACCCATTTAAGTCCTGCCACCTTTTCAGCATTAGTCCTCCCTTGTGTGCATTGCTTCTACAATTCACATCTTTTCCTATGTAGTTTGCTCCTACCCTTGTCTAAAAATCTCAATTCCAGTTGTTTTATCTCTGCTACTATTTTCACTATTTCCAGAATAGTTGGTTTAGATTTTGATTTCCATTTTCTAGTAATTGCTTTTTTAGCAGCCACCATTATTAGACACAGCAAGGCCTTACCATGTGTAGACAGGTATGGAGCAGACACACAATATGCCATTTCAACTAACAACTCCTAATGTGCAATACCAGTCAAGTTGCTTATTTGTGGTTTCATAAAATTAATGCAGTCTGTTCCTTCCACTTCTCTGGTATAGCTGGAAATCTCAGGTTTTCCTTTTGTGCTCTGTCCTCTAATTCAATTATTTTTGGCACATCTCTTCCTGAGGAGTCTCATATTCAGTGAGGCTTTTCTTCATTTCAACCTCTGATTTTTGTAGCTGTATCATCTCATCTGAATACCTATTTAAAGCTTCTTCCATTTTTCCAACCATTTGTTGTTTCTGTTGATATACCTCATCAGTATTTTCTTTATTTTAACCAGGTCTTTATGCAGTTGTCTTATATATTCCTGTAGGTTATTGGAAGTCATGTCCGAAGGTTGCATTGCTTTTTGCTGAACAGCTACAGAACTTTTCCCAGTCAGTGTTTCTTCCTAACTTTTTGTATCTAATTTTTTTCAGGTCTTCTGTATTTCTTTATTCCTGGCATCCAGGCAGTATATTTACTAGCCATTTACTGAAATTTACCCATAAGCACAAGTCCACTGGCCTTCTCTGCCGAGTTTCTGTTTTCACACTGGGAAAGTTAGAAATAAGCTATTACTCCGTATGTAGCCATCTTGGAATCCATGTGCATGTCACCTTGAATGGTGAATGAATGTTCTCCAGCAAGGTATTACTGAACAGGTAATTCCCACTTAAAAAATAAGTACTCCACTTTATGGTAGCATATTAAGAAGATGGCTGCCATTTTTTACTATGCAGTTTTGCTGTTTAAAAGAATAAAAAATGGACATGTGTGTGTGTGTGTGTGTGTGTGTGTGTGTGTGTGTGTGTGTGTGTGTGTGTGTATGTGTGTGTGTGTGTGTGTGTGTGTGTGTGTGTGTGTGTGTGTGTGTGTGTGTGTGTGTGTGTGTGTGCATGTGTATGCACATCTGCATTTGTGCATGTGAGAAACAGGGAGTGAAAGGGAGCATAAACAATAGAGAGTCAAATAAGTGTAAATAAAGAACACAATGTCACATAGCAAGGGGCAAACGTAGCACTGCTCAAAAAAACAAATATAACTACAGCAAAGAGAAGAGCAGTGAACGAACCATGCAGTCCACAAAGTGAGTAATTCAAACAGCAATTTTAATGTAAGTGCTTTCACATACAAGCTTCTTTAGACCATCAACAACAAATAACAGTCAAGGTACATTTAAATACTATACAGCTTCCAATTAGCACTCACTGAGGTCATATTACCTTTATTTAAAAAGACAGACAAAATGGGACTCCCATATCAAAGCCATGCTGTTAAAAACATAATAACCTAGCAAAACACGTATAAATATATCTAAATAATTAAATATATAATACTATTAAAAATACAATTAAAATCATATACAACAATCAAACATGATTATCTGATTGAACGTTTTCTGGATTTCAGAGCAGGCTTAATAGAGACTCTCTCGATTTACAGTCACATAGTCGATTGCACTGTTTGCGATCAACATATGTGCATAAATCAGGTAGAAGAACCGTTAGTGCAAGTACTATATTGTCGAACCTTACAATAGTGAACAGCCGCTATAGCAAGGTTTGACAGTATAGTGCAGATCGCACTATAGTGGAGATTGGGAAATTTACCTTTTCCTCAGTGTAGTGCGATCTCGGAGTTTGTATATATAAGTAGAGGGGGCGTGGGGTGCAAAATGTGTTATACTATGTTGAGCAGATATGAGCTTTTCAGTGAAGTTGACATGCTCGACATTCGACTTCACTGAAATGCTCAGTTCAGCATTTACTGTGGTCAGTGTTGTGATTTCCAAACATTTTTTTTCAGATATTTGTACATTCGGCTACAGTAGTGTCGAACATGTAGTAAACCGGCTCTCTCATTAAGACCCTTGCCTCTGTCAGCCCTTAGCCTTAAAATCCATTTTACCTCTTTGCTCTCAGTCAGATTACGAATATCACCTTCACATAAAGTCGGTCTAACCAAGTCTATAACCATAAACTTGAAAATATGATTATCCCCCTGCACAAAAACATGCTTAGAGAGAGCATTATTCTGTGATTTAACCGTAATACTATACATATGCTCTCTAACCATATCTCTTGATAATCTGTCCATTTTTCCAACATAGAATGACCGACAGACCATGCACATAGCTAAATAAACCACATGCTGTGTTTCACAATCTGCAGTGACCTTAAAAGTGAAACATGCTTCTGTATCAGGATGAATAAAAAGACCCTGTGGTATCCAAATGACCACAAAATTGCAATATCCACATGGGCGAGTACTATCATTACCCTGAATATAGTCACCATCTCTGACCTTCAGGTAACATAGCAATCTCTTCAAATTGCATTTATTCTTATATAGAGACCTGGGATCATCTCCTACTATCCTCCTCACTGCCGGGTCCACAGTAAGGACCCTCCCAGTTCTTCCTAATAATTTCCATAATGAGTTTCACATCCATGGTATAATATATCGGGACTAAACTCAGATATGTTCACCCAATTGTTTTCAACATTAATAGCATATGATTAATATGGCCTCGCTCTCCCTTGCCTCAAGTCACTGAGACCCTGAAAATTCCTATCCACCTCTATGGGGTCACACCCTCTATTAAAAAACTTCCCTTTCAGTTCTATCAACTCCTGATTAAATCCTTCCTCTGAGGCATTAAGCCTGGAGACTCTCATCCCTTGTCCTCTAATAACATTTTTGAAGACATACTGGGGATGCATACTGCCCCTATGTGACAGCGTGTTCCTATAGCAGCTCTTCCTGTACACCCCTGTATTTACTAAACCATTATTTAATCTGTCAACAAACACATCCAGGTACTCAGTCCTATCCTGGGAATAACTCATTGTAAATTTCAGATAACCATTGGAATTATTAAGTTGCACAAGGAACCTTTCTAAGTCCCCATGTGTATCTGTCCATATAAAAAAGAGGTTATCGACAAAACATCGATAAAAAGGGACATACCTAACATAGGGTTCTATTGTAAACAGTATCTCCTCCTCCCACAAAGCCAGAAACATGCTGGTGTAGCTATTGGCACAGGAAGTGCCCATAGCTACACCATCTCTCTGTAAGTAAATCTGGTTCTCAAATACAAATGCATTGTTTTCCAATATAATTTCCAAGAATAGACATAACAGATCTACCTGTATGTCTCCATACTCACTATGTCTATTAAGGTAACTTTGTACTGACTGAACACCTATAGCTTTAGTTATGATGGTAAATAGAGACTGTACATCAAGTGTGACAAAACAGAAGTCAATATCTGATGTTAAAGTACTACTGTAGCCATACAGATCTATCAAGAACTGCTTTGCATCCCTCAATATATAGATGTTCTCATCAAGAATGGGTCATAGGAATGTTTCTACATATAATGAGAAAGGCTCCATACTCCAACCTCTCCCAGCAACTATGGGTCTCATCAGGGGGTGTTGACTATCCTTATGAATCTTTCATAGCCCTTGTATAACAGGGAGTAGGGGATGTTCAATTTTCAGAAATCTATACAGCTCCAAATTAATTATTCCACTCTTCAATATATCTTCCAATGTTTGCAAAGTTTTCTCTTGTAAAAAATGTACTCTATCTACGTCTATTCTACAGTAAAAATGGTCATCACTCAACATATCAAACATAGATTCTATATATGCATGCTTATCCATAACATAAACAGGGCCTCCCTTATCAGCAGGCCTTATCATAATAGTATCAGCCTGTAGGCGCTTCAATGCTAAGTGTTCCTTACAACTCAAATTACCTTTCACAAATCTATTCACACTGTGTGTTTGCTTACTATCATAGAATTTATACAAATCATCTTCCACCATCTTGTTAAATGTTTCAACCAGAGGATGTGGGTTAGGCATGTACAAACTCGGTCTCCTAAACATGCTCATATTAGTGTCTGAGGAATCCCCAAACTCAAATTTAAGCATGACATTTCTACTAAAACATTTCACATCAATCATAGTCTCAGTCAAGTCACTCGCCCTTGCCGGAATAAAAGTTAACCCTCTGCTCAAGATGGATAACTCATTGGTACATAAAATACATTTGGGTATATTTCAAACTAGTGAATCTTCACTTGACTCCTCATTTTCTTGATAGATTGATTCAGCTGTCCTTCGGTTGAGAGTTTGCGTTTCCTTCAACCTCGGCTCTTGGACCGAGTCCTCATTGACCCCTTCTCCCTGCTGATGGGTAAAGAGAATTGGGTATGAAAAACAACAGCTGAAGTACAGGGTTCTATAGAAGCCATAGTTTGTAACACCTGTGGCATCTTAGGCCGTACATCCCCTGTATGTGCTACTCTGTTATCCTCAACAGGAACACTGTCAACATTGTCCCGTACATTGAGGCTATTCTGTTCCAGTAATGCAGAGGATGAATTGTCCAGTCTTTGTGTATTACAAACAGGTTCAGTCCTTCCCCCTCCCCCTTGTAATAGGGTAGTGGTACTGTGTATAACTCTAGGAACTCCAGAATTCCCTATATTGCCCACAGTAACATGTTCTCTCACTCTATGAGCTGCTTCATCCCTAGGCCATTTAAATACATGCCCCTTCTGGAAGTCCTGGGTGTATTTCTCAATTTTAGACTTCTTCTGTTGTAGTAGCCTCCTCTCAAAGATTTCCTCCCCATTGAGCAGACCTTCCAAAACACGATCTACTAGGCTGCTTGGATATTTATCATAAAGAATAGATTGCTGTTGCTTAATTGATTCCCTTAGAGATTCTTCCTCTGGTTTAAAATAGTCTATTAATAAAGTCATATACTTGGCCCTTACCTCCAGATTCAACTGTTGCTATCTGGTCAATAAGTCTGGGTGCTGCAGACCATATGTTGGCATCTTAAGCAACCTCAAGCCTCTCAGTATGATCTTCCTAGAGAGGCAAGCTTTGAAATGTTGTTGCTGTGTTTGTAGCCACTTCAGCTTCATAAAGTCATTTTCCATCTTATTTGTCACTTGTCTCAAGCCCTCTGAATCCACTAGTTTCATCTGAGATGTCGCATCACCAGATAAGATGTCATAATACATCAGAGGAGTCCCTTCCGATCTAACGCAGGCAAAAAACCTGTCCAGTATATTTCTCTTCATCCCTACAGACCTATTTGGTCAATAATCCTTCTGCCATGTCCCCTCTCAATGTGTCGACAACACAGATAAGTATAAATAAAAGAACACAATGCCACACAGCAGGGGGCAAATGTATCACTGCTCAAAAAACAAATATAATAACTAGAGCAAGGAGAAGAGCAGTGAATGAACCATGCAGTCCACAAAGTGAGTAATTCATAAAACAGCAATTTTAATGTAGATAAGAGCTTTCACATACAAGCTTCTTCAGACCATCAACAACAAATAACAGTCAAGGTGCATTTAAATACCATACAGCTTCCAGGCAACACTGACTGTGGTCATATCACCTTCAGTCAAAAAGACAGACAAAATGGGACTCCCATATTGAAGCCATGCTGTTAAAAACATAATAACCAATCAAAACATGTATAAATATATCTAAATCATTAAATATATAATACTATTAAAAACTACCATAAAAATCATATACAAGAATCAAACATAACTATCTAATTGAAAGTTTTCTGGATTTTAGTGAAGGCTTAATAGAGGCTCTCTCATTAAGACCCTTGCCTCTTTCAGCCCTTAGCCTTAAATCCATGTTACCTCTTTGCTCTCAGTCAGATTACGAATATCACCTTCATGTAAAGTCGGTCTAACCAAGTCTATAACCATAAACTTGAAAATATGATTATCCCCCTGCACAATAACAAACTTATAGAGAGCATTATTCTGTGATTTAACACTAATACTATACATATGCTCTCTAATCCTGTCTCTTAATAATTAGTCCATTTTTCCAACATAGAATGACCGACAGACCACGCACATAGCTAAACAAACCACATGTTGTGTTTTGCCATCTGCAGTGACCTTAAAAGTGAAACATCGAATCATATTTTCAAGTTTATGGTTATAGACTTGGTTAGACTGACTTTACATGAAGGTGATATTCATAATCTGACTGAGTGCAAAAAGTGCCGTTTTGCTAGGTTATTATGTTTTTAACAACATGGCTTCAATATGAGATTCTCATTTTGTCTGTCTTTTTAAATGAAGGTGATATGACTTCAGTGAGTGCTGATTGGAAGCTGTATAGTATTTAAATCCACTTTGACTGTTATTTGTTGTTGATGGTCTGAAGAAGCTTGTATGCGGAAGTGCTTACCTACATTAAAATTACTGTTTTATGAATTACTCACTTTGTTGACTGCATGGTTTGTTCACTGTTCTTCTCTTTGTTGTAGTTATTATATTTGTTTTTTTGAGCAGTGCTACATTTGTCCCTTGCTCTGTGCCATTGTGTTCTTTATTTATACTTATCTGTGTTGTCAACACACTGAAAGGGGACATGGCAGAAGGAGTCGCTCACGATTTGGAGCTGGATTATAGACTGAATAGGTCTGTAGAGATGAAGAGGAATATACCGGACCATTTTTTTGCCTGCGTTAGATTGGAAGGGAATCCTCTGATGTATTATGACATCACAGCCGGTGAAGCGACATCTCATATGGAACTAGAGGATTCGGAGGGCTTGAGACAAGTGGCGCATAAGTTGGAGAATGACTATCTGAAGCTGAAGCTGCTACAAACTCAGTGGCAACATTTCAAAGTTTGCCTCTCTAGGAAGATTGTACCGAGAGGCTTGAGGTTGCTTAAGATGCCAACATATGGTCTGCAGCACTCGGACTTACTGACCACATGGCAACAGTTGAATCTGGAGGTAAGCACCAAGTATATGACTTTATTAATAGACCATTTTAAAGCAGAGGAAGATTCTCTAAGGGAATCAATTAAGCAACAGCAATCTATTCTTTATGATAAATATCCAAGCAGCCTAGTAGATCGTGTTTTGGAAGGTCTGCTCAATGGGGTGGTAGTCTTTGAGACGAGGCTACCACAACAAAAGAAGTTTAAAATTGATAGAGACACCCGGGACTTCCAGAAGGGGCATGTATTTACATGGCCTAGGGATGAACCAGCTCATAGAGTGAGAGAATGTGTTACTGTGGGCAATATAGGGAAGACTGGAGTTCCTGGAGTTATACACACTACCACTACCTTATCGGGTCTATATTGAATTCTCAAAAGCCGACAATGTCGAATCTGACATTGTTGACATGAGAATAGCAAAACTGCAGAACATCGAAGAGGTAAACAAAAATCTCCGTAAGGGGAGATTTCCATTTACTTCAGTGTAGTGCGGTCTCAGAATTGGTATAGTTAAGTAGTGGGGGGTGTGGGGGGTGCAGTGGGGCTTGCCCCCCCCACCTACACCATTTAGTTTGTTTTTTGCTGTTTTCATTTTTTTTTCTGACCATTCGATGTTTTAACAGTTCGATCACTAAGGGTCAACCTTTAGTGATTCGAACTGTTAAATATTCAATGTTCCAATATAGACCCTACCCTATCACAAGGGGGAGGGGGAAGGATTGAACCTGTTTGTCATACAGAAAGACTGGTCGATTCATCCGTATTATTGGAACAGAATAGCCTCAATGTATGGGACAATGTTGATAGCGTTCCTGTTGAGGATAATAGAGTAGCACATACAGGGGGATGTACGGCCTAAGATGCCACAGGTGTTACAAACTATGGCTTCTATAGAACCCTCTACTTCAGTTGATGTTTTTCATACCCAATTCCCTTTAACCATCAGTGGGGAGAAGGGGTCAATGAGGACTCGGCTCAAGAGTTGAGGGAGACAGAAACGCAAACTCTCGACTGAGGGACAGTCAACTCAATCTATCAAGAAAATGTGGAAGTGGAGATTCACTAGTTTGGAATATATCCAAATTTATTTTATATACAAATGAATTATCCATCTTGAGCAGGGGGTTAACTTTTATTCCGGCGAGGGTGAGTGACTTGACTGAGACTATGATTGATGTGAAATGTTTTAGTAGAAATGTCATGCTTAAATTTGAGTTTGGGGATTCCTCAGACACTAATATGAGCATGTTTAGGAGACTGAGTTTGTACATGCCTAACCCACATCCACTGGTTGAAGCATTTAACAAGTTGGTGGAAGATAATCTTTTTAAATTCTATGATAGTAAGTGAACACACAGTGTGAATAGATTTGTGAAAGGTAATTTGAGTTATAAGAAACGTCTAGCATTGAGGCGCCTACAGGCTGATGATACTATTATGATAAGGCCTGCTGGTAAGCAAGGCCCTGTTGTTGTTATGGATAAGCATGCATATATAAAATCTAAGTCTGAAATGTTGAGTGATGACCATTTGTACTGCAGAACAGACATAGACAGAGTGCGTTTTTTCCAAGACAGAATTCTGCAAACGTTGGAAGATATATTGAAGAGTGGAATAATTCATTTGGAGCTGTATAGACTTCTGAAAGTTGAACATGCCCTGCTTTCTGTTATAGAAGGGCTACTAAAGAATAATTAGGATGGTCAACACCCCCCCCCAATGAGACCCATATTTGCTGGGAGAGGCTGGAGTACGGAGCCTTTCTCATTATATGTAGAAAAATTCCTACGACCCATTCTTGATGAGAACATCTATATATTGAATGATACGAAGCAGTTCCTTATAGATCTGTATGGCTATAGTAGTACTTTAACATCAGATATTGACTTCTATTTTGTCACACTTGATGTACAGTCCCTATTTGCCATCATAACTAATGCTACAGGTGTTCACTCAGTACAAAGGTACCTTAATAGACATAGTGGGTTTACTATCAAAATGTCGATCCGTACTATGTCGAATAACATATAATCGACAATGGAAGTTCGAAAACGGTAACATCGATGTCAAAAAAACAATCCAAGAACAGTTTTAACATGGGTTGTGGTAGGTGTTCAGTGTTATTCCAAACTACAAACATCTCCCCTACCTCGACCCATGTTAAAACCCGTTGTTAGATTGTTATTTTTGACACCGATGGTACCACTTTCGACCATCCATTTTCGAGTATATGTTATTCGACATAGTACGGATTGACATTTTGATAGTAAACCACATAGTGATTATGGGGATGTAAAGGCAGATCTGTTATGTCTATTCTTGGAAATTATATTGGAAAACAATGCGTTTTAATTTGAGAACCAGGTTTACTTACAGAGAGATGGTGTAGCTATGGGCACTTCCTGTGCCAATAGCTATGCCAACATGTTTCTGGCTCTGTGGGAGGAGGTGAAACTGTTTACAATGGAACCCTATGTTAGGTATGTCCTTTTTTATCGATGTTTTTTCAACAACCTCTTTTTTATATGGACAGGTACACATGGGGTCTTAGGTTCCTTGTGCAACTTAATAATTCCAATGGTCATCTGAAATTTACAATGAGTTATTCCTGGGATAGGATTGAGTACCTGGATGTGTTTGTTGAGAGGTTAAATAATGGTTTAGTAAATACATGGGTGCACAGGAAGAGCTTCTACAGGAACACGCTGTTACATAGGGGCAGTTTGCAATCCCCACTATGTCTTCAAAAATGTTATTAGAGGACAAGGGATGAGAGCCACCAGGAGTAATGCCTCGGAGGAAGGATTTAATAGGGAGTTGATAGAACTGAAAGGGAAGTTTGTTAATAGAGGGTATAGCCCCTGTAGAGGTGGATAGGAATTTTCAGGGTCTCAGTGACTTGAGGCAAGGCAGAGTGAGGCCATATTACTTGCATGCTATTAATGTTGAAAACAATTGGGTGAACATATCTGAGTTAGTGGGATGAGAATCCTGATGTATTATACCATGGATGTGAAACCCATTATGGAAATTATTAGGAAGAACTGAGAGGTTCTTACTGTGGATCTGGTGGTGAGGAGGATAGTAGGGGATGATCCCAGGTTTCTATATAAGAATAAGTGCAATTTGAAGAGATTGCGATGTTACCCAAAGGTCAGGGATGGTGACTATATTCAGGGAAATGACAGTACTCACACATGTGAACATTTCAATTTTTGTGGTCATCTGGATAGCACAGGGGCTTTTATACATCCTGATATAGGAGAACTTGTCACTTTTAAGGTCAATGCAGATTGTAAAACACAGCATGTGTTTTTTTTAGCTACGTACATGGTCTGTCGGTCATTCTATGTTGGAGTAATGCACAGATTATTAAGAGACATGGTTAGAGAGCATATGTATAGTATTACAGTTAATTCACAGAATAATGCTCTCTCTAAGCATGTTATTGTGCAGGGGGATAATCATATTTTCAAGTTTAGGGTTATCGACTTGGTTAGACCGACTTTATTTGAAGGTGATATTTGTAATCTGACTGCGAGCAAAGATGTAAAATCGATTTTAAGGCTAAGGGCTGACAGAGGCAACGGTCTTAATTGGAGAGCCTCTATTAAACCTGTGCTGAAATCCAGAAAACTTTCAGTCAGTTATGTTTGATTGTTGTATATTATTGTTATGGTAGTTTTTAACAGTATTATATATTTAATTATTTAGATATATTTATACATGTTTTGCTAGGTTATTATGTTTTTAACTGCATGGCTTCGATATGGGAGTCCCATTTTGTCTGTCTTTTTAAATGAAGGTGATATGACCTAAGTGAGTGCTTATTGGAAGCTGTGTAGTATTTAAATGCACCTTGACTATTATTTGTTGTTGATGGTCTGAAGAAGCTTGTATGCGAAAGCGCTCATCTACATTAAAATTGCTGTTTTATGGATTACTTACTTTGTGGACTGCATGGCTCATTCACTGCTCTTCTCTTTGCTGTAGTTAATAGAGAGTCAGAGACATCACTGACTGCAACATGCTGTCCAGCAGCACACATTTGTCAGACAGTAAGAAGCATGAACCCCTAAAGTCTGGCACTGACTCTAATTGCACCCTGACGTAGGAATGGAGTCCATTCCCGTCATGTTATTAGATATTCAAAACACTTTGAGAAATTAAACAGAGAGCAGCACTATGCTTCAAAATTAGGGTCAGTGAAGGGGGGAGGGGAAGTTGCAATTCCTGGCATTCCATGATTTTTTTGTTTATTCTTCTGTTTATAATGAGACAACTGAAGTGTATTCACTCAACAAAGTAGCTGTAACTGCTGGGCATGTGTGTGTGTGTGTGTGTGTGTGTGTGTGTGTGTGTGTGTGTGTGTGTGTGTGTGTGTGTGTGTGTGTGTGTGTGTGTGTGTGTGTGTGTGTGTGTGTGTGCATGTGTGCGTGTATATATGTGTGTGTGTGTGTGCGTGTGCGTGCGTGTGCATGCGTGTGTGTGTGTGTGTGTGTGTGTGTGTGTGTGTGTGTGTGTGTGCGCGTATGCATCACTATATATGTTTATGAAGATGCCTGTGTTTCTGAATGTGTGTGTAAGTCTGTAGACATTAACTGCTTACATAACTTATATTTCAAATGTAAAATACTTTCTCCAACAACAATTACATATGCTACAGTACGCTTGAAACATTAAGCAGAGGAACTATTTTACATTAAAAATATTTAAAAAAAAGTATATAGCAATAAAAACACAAAGCAAAAAAAAGAAACAAAAAAATACAAAACAACTTAACATATTGCTTATTCTCTAGGTATAAGAGTGCCCTCCAGGGTGTGCACTAATGGGGAAATAACACTCCTGAGTGGAAGTTATTTTCCCCAAAGCACACACCCTGTTGGGCATTTGTGTTTGCTTTAAACATATTGTGTCCTGTTCTAAAACTTTACAGCCACATATGTTACAACTTCAGTAAGAAATTCCACATTCAGCTTCAAAGTTTTGTTTTTTGAAATTGTAAAACACTAAAGATTATCCTACCTGCTCTGTGAAAAATTCCACATCGGCTTCATATTTCTGATTCTTCGTATTGTAGGACACTTCCACGACTGATGCAGTGCAGGCCCTCATAGAAGATGTAGGCAGCAAGTCCTCCTCATCTAGCAGAGCATTCAGTAAGGTGCTTTTACCTGCCCCAGTGCCTCCAACAACTGCAATGTGTGTCTTCAGAGAGTCTGAGTTTGACTCTGTTTGCTCTAACAGCTTTAACAGCTCATTACTCTGATCACTAATGAAGTAGGGAAAAAAGACAGAATAAGTCCTTCTTCTATACAGCTGGTTATCATTTTAAAACTGTTTCCATTCACAACTATGCAAAAATAATAATAAGCATATTCCTCTTCTCACATACTGTAACTCAATACAAAGTCTCATTGCATAGAAACTAAACTCAACTCTCAGTTAATATAGTTACATGACTTTCTGTACTAATGGAGAAGAGTACCAGGATGGGGTGGGTGAGTACTAAACACAGGCATGTTGCTACATAAAGTGAAAAAATATAAATCATAAATACTACGTTCATCACTTAGGCCACCAACAAATGAAATGCAACTCTGAACAATACTTTAACAAAACAGCGTTCTCCAATCACTCCATTAAATGAGGGACTTGTGCTTAGTGGATTAAATAAATGACGTAGCAGGAGTAAAGATTATTCAAACTCAATATTTAATGGATAAGAGATTCCAAATGTATACTTCAAAAGTCATTCACTTCTATTTATCATTAAAGAGAAGGACACTGTTGCAAGTAAAAAATGGTAACCGTTTGAAATCGAAGCACGAACACTGAATAGCTGAAAAAACAGACTTGCATACATTAAGTCCAAGATAGCCATTTCTTAGAATATTTTCTTTTCCACAATGTATGGTGATCTCAGAATTAGTATATATAAGTTTAGGGAGGGAGAGGTGCAGGGAGTCTTGCCATCCCCCAACACAAAAAAGAAGTTTAAAGGAGAGCGATGTTTGAGATTCACTCTTCTGCGTTTTTTTTTCTGTTTTTTTTTTTCAGTGTGCCAGCACTTAACATTTTGAGTGCCGACATTTCAACAGGGAACTGTAAAAAGCATAAGACTGGTATTATCTAGCATCTCTAAGAAGGGAATTAAGTAGAAAAAGGACATCTGCCCTAGGTAAGGGGAGAATGAAGGTCAAAAAGTTAGCATTAGCAAGTTCAAAATGAACAATAAGATACAAAAATACATTTAACTCTTATACTGACGGAATACTACATATGCAATTAGATTTTTGCATGCTCATGCTCAATGAAGGCTAAACTGCAAAAAAAAAAAAAAAAAAAAAGCAGCCGTATAAAGGCCCTGCAGTGAAGAATTATACCATTGCAGATACAAGCCAGTAGAAGAAACAATGAGATCACTGGGGATACTGAAGGAGTTGGAGATCAGTGAAGCTGGAAAAACATTTGTTTTCATTCACAAACTAAATACTAAAACAGATATGCATTTTTCCTCATTAAGGGGGGCAATGTATTTTGTTCAGCCTCCTGTTTTATTCCGTGCAAGGCAGAAAATATCAAACCAATTAACTTACAAAAAATAATCAGTATTCATACTATAATACTCTATCTCAGACAAAATTAGGAGACATATTTTCTGTTACAATCCAGACCCCTTTCTTGATTCTACTGATTACAAATATTCATAGCAGTTTTAATACACTGCAAGTGGTCAGTCTTGTTTCAGTTCTCAAGACATCAAGTATAATTTGTGATTTTCTAAAATAGCATGTAAAGCAAATTCCCATTTTGTTTCATATGCCAGTGTGAAGAACACTGTATTTAATATTTTCATTGGTCTCCAATACAAGTGAAATGCAGTACTAGAATTATCATGTGAATCCAAATCACTTGCATGATATAAGCATAAAATACAATCAAATAAATCTGTTTATATTCCAAGAGTGTTTGCTATCATTTTCTAACGACTGCATTTGTTAGTTACAAGATCTAGAATTTGTTAATAACTAGCTTCCTACTATAATTAATTCTACAAAACTCAAACTACCACATTCCTATTCTACTTTAAGACCTAGTCTGACTTCCTAAACCTGCTTCTTTTACACATGAAAATGTCACCATCTACTGTTCACCTTGGATCATATAACACTCGCTTCACTTTGTTCCATTTTTTACATACAACTTGCCTGCATTAATACTGAATTGCCCACCGTCTTCATCTTCCCTATATAGCTACTTTCTATTATCTCTTCTGTATTGCCAACTTACTCTCCCAATTGCAGTACACTGTCTCTACTCTTTCTTTTGGTTAAGTTCATTTATATCACCTGTCATAAGTAAATGGATTGAGACATAAATGCATTTCATGGCCATACATTTATTGCTCAGGATAGTACTGACAACTACTGAGATTACACAAAGGCAAATCCAAAATGGCAGACCACAAAGGCTAACTTAAGTACAAGATATCCCTGGACCGTGTTTTGTTGAATCTTTTGTACATCTGCAAAACAAACAGAATCAGAACTACTACATTAAAAAACACTAAATTTTGCTTGTAACATAAATAGGACATGTTGGAGAGAGAGAGAGATCAGAAAGAGAGAAATATGTTTCTCAGAGAATTCCCATTCTCTGGAACAGGCTCTCCATCCATGTGAAGCAGAGTTCCTCTCTATTCCTATTTAAGCCAATGGATAGTTAATAGGAAATTCACCTGTGGTCTGGTGCCTATATCTCTGATGGTCAGAGACAGTCAGTAAATCCTCTATATATGAAATACAAATCAAATTTGTGGGTCATAATCGGGTTGCATGTCTAGACTTTTAAGAGCCCTAGTGGTCGTTAGCTTAGTATATACCCATGAACCTATAAAACAAAGCACCAGCCAGCTTACTTGATACCTTCTAGAATATTCTTTCTAGTTATAATTCATATTTTTAAACTGATAGCAGAATAAGATCATTTAGTGTCTGCCCAGGTTGTTACATTTTGTAATTCACTGTTCGCTGAGCAAGTTTCTCATGAGCTCACATGTGCAGTAATTTTCCATTTACACACAATGCTGTATTCATTACAGAACTTGTAATAAAAGTAAGAACAAACAATACAATGACAAACTGTTCATGTTGTTAATTTCTTCTCAGAACAGAAACATGTTTCCTAGCCTAGCTTACTAAGAAACAATTCTTACAGAACCTAAGTTTATTATATCACTTAGCTTGTTTAGGAATAATTTTGAACTACATCAATCAATTTTGACAGTTGTTCTGACACATATTTTAGTAGTTTAATAAATAGTAACCTCCTTAATTCACTTCTTATCAATGAATTTAACTTTTATCTGCTCAAGAAAGTGGGTATAAGAGATCTGAGACAATCTGATTATTTTATACTCAGAGTTGTACTAAGAAATAACTCTCTTGGTTAAACATGAAGAGCAGGAAAATGAACACTAAATTAGAAACATACCTACTGCCTTCAGTGTTTGAATAGTAGCACTCACTCCATGCATTTATATACAACCACACACTGTAATTATCATTAGTTTGTTAAAATCTATGTTATACTATTTATCATTAATGGCCTGCATATGAAGCATAGCAAAATCTGAATTATAAATGATACAGTTAAGAGCCTTAAAAAAAAAAACTTTCTCCCCAATCTGGAAACAAATTGGTCATCCATGACATGGTAAATTATCAGCTCCTTTAGCATGTGAAAACTTTACAACTTTTTGAAATACACCCTGATCTTTAAGTTTCATGTCACTACCTGGAATTATTATGCATTATTTATATCTCACATGCTCTCCTTTTTCTCACTTAGAATACATACAACTCTCATTTACCTGTGCTAACTTTAGAAATATTTATCTGTTTAACCTCATTTTAACAAGTTCAGGATTTGACTTTCCTGAAGTCTGCCATATATGACTGCACTTTTGTATTGCACTTCCATAAATCAATGTACAACCTAGATTTTCTCAGTTTTTGTCCTGACATGCATTACAATCATGTCTGTTGTACTCTAACTAAAATATCCTTTCATTTTCCAAATTCCATGATAGGTGATCATTACAGAACTTGCATAATTGACGCCTGATTCTTGATATCCTGAATTTTGTTAAAATGTGGTGTGATGCAAGTGTTGACCTTTTCCTCTTGACCAGCTATTCCAGTCTTGGCTGGAGCGTGCATGACTTCCAATTTGGATATATAAGTGCATCTTTCACAAGTCTGAGTGTTGGGAGGTAAGAGGAGAGGGTTGTCAGTGTACAAGCGGCTGTTGCAACATTGCCTCAGGATGCCCAAGTTACCAGGTTAATAGGAGGCTAATAGCAGAAAGCACAGGGAACTGACCTTTAGACATGCCTGGATGGGTGGGCATTAATAATAAGTACTGGAGCTGTCTCCTTGTAGAACGTTTAGTGCTGGTAGCACTTTTGTGCTACAATAATTGCTACAAGAAATCTGGTAAAGTGCTAGACTAATAAGCTAGTAAAAGTTCAGGAGAGGAGAGAATGAGCAGATCTAAGGGAAAAAGTGTAGCACAGACTTTGATACCACTCAAAAGCTTATAAACAGTCCTGGATAGAGAAAATCTGTATCTGGACTAGTCTAGTTACAGGAAAGGCGGGAAACAAACACAAACACGGGTTTTTAAATCCCTCCTGTGGCTTCATAACTCAGTTAAAGAACTTATGAAACATAAACATTCCATCTGTAGGTCCTACAAACTGACAGTTGACTTACAATCACTAATCAAATATAAGGAACGTAAGAATATGTGCCAACAACAAATACAGATAGATAAGCAAATTACTGTATCACACTGCAAAACAGAAATAAAAATTGAAGTTATGTTCTCACCACAACTATGCATCTGTGTTGTCTGTGATGCCCCATCAGTGGCCCAGTAATCAAGGAGCCTTGATCTTCACTACTAGCACCACTGTGGGATGTACATTGGGAGGATGATAAGTACACACACAGTAAAGTACAACCCTTTGCATCAAGTGCAATTTCCCTCAAGAGCACACAGAGACCATAATCAGTCTGGAGCTGCTTTCTCCCTCTTTCTCCAGATTCCCAATAAGACTCCCCACTGGTACAGCTATAGAGTTGAGATCCCTGCTGAGTAGCCAAGCCAAGACCTCCAGAACCCTCTCTGTCCAACCAGTGATTCATGTCCCTGCCCAAGCAGCATACACACACACTCTTTGAGATTTGATTTAAACACACACACATACATACACACACACACACACACACACACACACACACACACACACACACACACACACACACACACACACACACACACACACACCTGGGAATGGCTGGCACAGGTTTACTAGCTATGCCCCCTTCTACCTAGACTATAAGGTAGTTATCACTGCCACTAGCCATGTGCTTATCAGCTATTTTAAGGCCCTTAACAAAAGGTGTCCAATCTTACTGTGTAATGCTACTATCAAAATAAATAGTAGTTTGACCAAGAGCAAGGCTATTAGTAGTCTCCCACTGTGGCGCCAAATAAATATGCAAGTACTCTCAGAACTTAAATATGTCTCACAAATATCAGCCACAATAACAGGTTTAAATATATTTAATAATATATAATAAAAGACAAGAAAGTACTCAGTAAATAATCATAGTTACATCAGAGTTCTAAATCACAGGAAATATTTAAAACAAAATTGCAGGACGGTCTCAAATAAATAAATAAAACATCTAAGCTACACTTCACTATGTTCCCGACTGTATTAAAGAGAAATTACTGTACCCTAGTTAACTTACTTACAGAGCAAGCAGGCAAATGTGGTGCGTCAGTCTTCCATCTGATGCTGTCAGGTCAAAGACAAAATACAAAATGTTCAGTCTCTCTCAGCAAGTTCTTAAATTAACATCCCAAATATTACTGCTGGCATAACTTGCAGAATGACATCACTTTTTGTCATCTGACTCTATCCCAGGTGAAAACCCCTGATGCAGCTGGTAGCATTTAGCATCTACCTGTGAAAATACATAAACAAAGGCTTTTCCTCAGATGTTTGCAGATCCTGGAAGTAATTAAACAATAAAACACTTCTACATCACAAGCCTAGTAATTATCTCTCTTTCAAGACAACACAGAGAGTTCCCTAGTATAGACATCATGTCTCTTGCTGTCATAAAGTAATTTAATTTCATCTATTTTTCTGAAGTTAACTTCTTGTGTTGCTGTTTCCATTGTTAAAATATATACATCTAAACAGTTACAATAGTGCAGGTAAATTTCTGTTCTATTCCAATAGGGCATGCTATGGTTACATTTTAGCTCAGTACTTTACAAGATACTTCTTCTTTGTAAAATACCTTTATACACATGCTTCTGTACCAGCAGTTTGATATACACATAACATACAGTTCTAATACAGTTGTAACACAAGCATATGAATCATGTTGATATTCACAAATGACATATAATTATTTACAAAATTCCAGATAGCTGAGCTGGCAGTATCTCCTTTTGTGATATTGTCCATTTTCATTCTTCCTCAACATATGGGTTACGAATCCAACCTCTGATCCAACTTGGCCACATACCGCAGATATACGGATCCAACTCTTGAGTTCCTCTCTCTACCCATAATGCCCCTGTCAGCCTACAATACTTCAGAGATAGTTGGCTGCCTTATAGATTCTAAGACAAAATATGAAAAAGGAAATGATAGCAAGCTAGGGCTCAAATCTAGAGAAAAAGGTTCCAAAAGATATACTCACTCCAGAAGATGAAAGGAACGGGAAGGAGGTTGGGGAGTTGAGGAAGAATGAAAATGGACAACACAGATGCATAGTTATGGTGAGTACATAACTCCAATATCTGATGTTGTCTTTTTCATTCTTCCTCGACATATGGGACAGAGTCCACAGCTGTGAGATTATTCGGTGAGCTTTATAGAAGGATATTCTGGAGAACTGTCAAACCAAAAGCAGCTCACTTTTAGAAGTCAAATCTAGTTTGTAATGAGTAATAAAGGTACGAGCATTAGTCCAGGTAGCTGCAGCACAAATGTCATCCATGGAAGTTTTAGACAAGAAAACAGAAGAAGTAGCCATGGATCTAGTTGAATGTGCCATCAGAGGTTTTGATAGGGTAAGGCCTTGCTGATTACTTACAAAAGAAATGCAATCAGTAATTCATTTTGCCATGGTAACTTTAGAAACTGGTGATCATAGTCTGTTCAGTGAAAAAGAAACAAACAACTGATCTGTTTTCTTCAAATCCTTTGTCCAGTGTAGATAAAAACACAGGCATCTAGGAACACCTAAAAGATGTAGCATGTATTCTTTCTTATTTGAAAAATTAGGGAAGAAAACCGGCAAATTAATTGTTTGATTGATATTCAGCTGTTAAAATAACAAAAAAGGCAGACACCGGTAATTACTTTAAAGTTCTTGTTAGCACTTTCGTCAAGTTTCCATACACTTAACTTCTCAGACAATCAATTGAAACATTAAATGCATTTTTAAAAACCATTTCATAGTCACATGATCTAACTAGCACCACATGATTACACAGATCATGATATATTCCTCTTTAAGGGAATAAAACATGAACATTATTTAATCAATAAATACAAACAATATGAAACTAAATAAACATACCTGTTAAAATATATGTATATATTTGTATATGATACTGTAATAGCTAGTTTAATTAAATATAAATACATAAATATGAAATAACTTGAACAACAAGTGGATGCTGAAAACACATAATACACCTGCCAGTTCATCTTTGTACTAACATTAAAATGTCAAGAAATGCTACCCAGGAGTAAACGCTCCTGTATATAAATAGTAATATAACAAAAACAAAGTACAGGAGTATGAAAGTTGCATTCTGAATGGGTGGAACACTGGGAAGCTTTTTGTTTTGGTTGGTGCAATCTGAAAAAATGGTATGAAATAACCTCTGGATATTATTTTTAGCACCCAAGAATCTTCTGTTATGGAAGACCAGAAGTCTGGGTGCAAAGACAAGCTCCCCCAGCTACCTCCAAAGGTGAGCAGTCAGGCAACCCTTCAGGAGTGCTGAAAGGGTCCATTTAGAAAAGAATCTCAGAAACCCTGATTTTACAGGCCTCCTCTGCCATGAGGATGACATATTCCATTTGAACTTAACTCTCTGGCCCTGGAGGAGTTGTCCCCATGTGAATCCTAGAAAGATTCTTGGAATTTACAGAACTTCATTTTCTTCCTCTTTCTTTGATTCTGAGAAAACCATCACTGAGGGGTAGAAAAGTGAATCTCTCAGCAGAAAGGGTCTTTCCTTCCTGTTCACTGTGGAAAAACATTTCTTTCACAGAAGGGCCAAACAAGGACATTACATTAAAAGGAACATTGATGAAAGAAGACTTGAAAGATTCAGGAAAATTGCATAACCACACCCAAGCATATCTCCTAACAGCAATGTCTGAAACGGCACTCTGTGAGGTACCGTCTGCAATGCAACAGGGGATATTAACCTCATGGATGCATTGGGAATAGATAATACAGTGGCTAGTTGTGAAGATAATCTCTTATAGTCCACCACAGATATAGACTCCAAGAGGGATTTGGAGAGCTTCTTGGTTAAATCTCTTTGCAGCCTTGTAAAGTGCACTACATAATTCATGGACCTCAAGTTAAAGATCTCTAAAGCAAATATGCACTTCCCAAATCTGACCAATGCCCTTGACTCTCTATTAGGAGGATGGACAGAGAAGTTCTACTCAGCTAGCTACTTTTTGTGGCTGCCACTTCAACCACAGCATCAACAGTGACTCTTTTGGTCCAATGGGATTTGTCCTTTGGTGATGCCAAAATGTTATCTGGTCTTCAAGGAATTGGTTTGACAGAGTCTGCTTCCTTCCATGCCCATTGAGAGACTAGGTCAATAAACTCATCAGCTGGGGGAGTCACTCAAGACATAGATGGGCAGGAACCAAAAGCTTTCAGGAAAAACTGTCTCCCCTGGGGAAGGAGTATCTGAAGACCATTCACCCTTTTGCTTACAGATCTCTAGGATGTCACCAAATGAGATGTCATTCAGTGGAGACCTGAAGGACCATTCCCCTTCTTTGAAGTCTGTATCGATTGTGAGAGATTCCATAGGGGAATCTATGTGCCTCCTTTTGCATGTTCTCTTTCAGGGAGCCACACCAGTGGGATGCTCTGGGTAGGTATCTGAAATGGGGGGGGGGGGGTTCCTCTAGGGGAAACTGTCTAGATGCTGGTTGGTATCAGCTGTCCATGTGGAGTAGATATGATGAGGTCAGAGCTTGGACCAGCTGGAGGAAGAGATGTAGGATCCAAGCAAGAGAAAGATCAGATTTCTCAGATGAGAGGTAGTCCTCTCCACTTCCTTGAAAGCAGACAGATTGGAAGAAGCAGTGGCAGACCACACCGGGGCCAAAACCTCCATAGCAGCCAAGCCTCAACCCTGCCCAGATGTGTGCCTTAAGGAGGCAGTCAGACCCAAGCTATCTAGTGCCAAAGCTCTGAAGGGCAAGGATGACTCCAACAACATCAAAGTAGACCTTAATCTGCTGTATCCAGTGCTGATGGTTTGGTTCTAGTAATCATCCTGATCCAAGGGGACAGGAACAGAAGCAGTCAGGGAAACTGTTTGCATCGTAGTCGAAGATCTATCTGTCTTTGGATCCAGCACTGACAGTATCGGGGATCTCAGTTCTGAGGGCTCCAAACCTGTAAGACAGATTAAAGAAGGAGAAATCTCTACATGGAAAATGGAGGGAAGGCTCATGGATCCAATGGAAGAGCGAGCCATTTCCCATCTGAATCTGAGCTCTGATGAATTTTCTAATCATCCTATCCACATAGACCTTGGAAAGACTTCTGGAAGATCTAATAGATGAGGTTGTGGACTGTGGTCTCGATTTTCTCCTCAGTGTCATTTATAGAAAAGGGGAATGAAGTTGAGGAGATACTGGGTCAACCTTGAACCCAGGTGAGCAAGTTCAAGGAGACTTCAATAAAGTAATGGCCAGATCTGAGGTTTTTGGAAAGAGAGCTGCTTGGGAGATTTTATCAGTATGACAGCTGGATAAAAGGATCTAGGATCTGATGGTTTTCTTTTAGGATCAAATTAAGCTGGATCCAAAGTTCTTCAGATCTTTTGAGAAGGTTCCAATGAAGCCATGGTAGAAGCCAAGGTCTTCAAAGATTGGGTTGAGGATCTATTTTGAGACTCCATGGAAGTTTTAGAATGTTTGCTGGGGGTTTGAGCCCCTGACAAAGAAGATGAAGATGGAGGTAGCAGTCCCTTAAGGGCTAATTTATTTCTTCTATCTGAAACTGATTTAGAGTTAAATGTAGCACAAATAGTACAATTGTTATTCAGGTGTGCCACTCCTAGGCAATAAACACAGTCCTTGTGGAGATCAGAATTTGGAATTCTGTGCCCACAGGAAGTGTATTTTTTAAAGCCAGTTGTTTTTTTCAGCCATAACTAACAATAAAAGAAAGGAAAGAAGGGCAAAAAAGTTTTTTTTAATAGGTTAATAAACTACCAGCTATGGTGGGAAGAGTACCCTATACACGGTAGGAAAGGAAAGGGAGCAAACACTACAGGCTGGTACCAACAATGGTATGCAAGAAGACTACCAAAAGGTTGAAAAGAATGATAACAAGACCTAATATACAGAAAACACCCATAAAACTCAAAAAAGCTCAACAAGTAGAGAGAGAGGATAGCAGAAAAATTAAAACAGAAGTTTTTTCTAAATGATAGCTACTCACAAAACTTTGTCTTAATTAAAAACAAGCTCCTGAGAGAGGAGTTGTGTTAGTGTGAAATGGCGGCAAATGAGATTTGAGGTATTGTAGGCTGGCTGGGGCTTTATGGGTAGAAGGAGGAGCTCTAAAGTTGGATCCATAAGTCTGTGGTATACAGCTGAATTGGATCCGAGGTCAGATTTGAAACCCATATGTTGAGGAAGAATGAAAAGGACAACATCAGATATAGCTCTTTAACCTTTTTAAATGCTTTCAAAAGACTCATAGAGAATTCTAACCTCACTGAAGACAACCCATTAGGTATTTCCAAACACCAAACCACTGCCAGTACATTTATCAATCACTTTAAATCGGTCTTGATAAATACTCTTTTAAACATGCCCATAACTGATTACTTCTTGCCAGTGAACCCAGTATATCTGTTCCACCCTTCATTTTCAAAGCAGTCATAATGAATGACATCAAAAAGTATTGTAAAAATGAAGCGAGCACTAAAGCTGTGATGTTTTAACGAGCTGCTTCCTATTCCATCTTTGTTTGTCTACTGTGTGATCTTGAGAAAGAGAGGCACAGTGGCATAGCAGATAGCAATTTCCCCTCACAGCAAGAGGTGCCCCAGCTCGAGTCTTGGCTGGGGTGCCTTCTGTGCTGAGTCCAGATGTCCTTCCTGTGTTGCTGGTTTCCTCCAGGCACTCCAATTTCCTCCCACATTCCAAAGACATTTAATAGGTAGATTGAGCACTCTAAATTGGTCATAGGTGTGAGTGTGTGTGCAAGTGTGCGGTACGGAAGAACTACCGTGGCAGGGCTAGCCACCCAGTGGTGAAAACTTTGGCTCTAGATAATTGTCACTGTTGAAGTGACACACTAACCACTTGTACAAAAATGGGATAAACGGGTTATGGAGGGATGGATGGATGATCTTCTGCAAGTGACTTAACCAGACAGTGCACTGGGACAATTGGGAATTTGAACTAGGCTGCTGAATGGTCTCCTGGACTGCATGCCTAGTATCTAATTATGAATTTATCCTTATAAACAGCTTAATGGAAAGTAATTTCCCATCTAGCTGAAAGGAATCCAACATTATTCACTTGTTTAAGGAGGTAAAAAAATAAGACAGAAAACTCTATGCCACTCACTATCCTTATTATCTTGTATCCAAAATTCTTGAGAGAGTGGTGAATTCTCAAGTATTGCACTACTTGACAGGATGCAACACACTGGGCAACACATGGCACTGTTTCAGCATTAGAAGGATTACTTAAACTGTCCTGGTTGAAATAATTTATTATACTGCATCCGAGCAGACAGAAGCAATACTGTTGCTATTATCTTCATAGACATCTGAAAAGCATTTCATACAATCAATCACAGGTCACTCCTACAAAAGCTCTATGCTGCAGGCTGCACACCAACAATGGTCAGCTGGATCACAAGCTTATTGCACAACAGAACTCAGACTATTTCCTGGGACACATCACTTTCTTTCAAAGTCAATTATACTGGAGTGCCTCATGGTAGCATTCTCATCCCACTACTGTTTACTATCATTACTAACAACATGTGCTTCACCCAAGTGGCATCAAATTGCTACAATATGCTGATGACTCTGCTATCTTCTGAGTGATCCACCTCTAACTTGTCTTACCTTTTGACCTAAAAGACAAAAAGAATGATCCCACACCCATCCACATAAACAATACCATTTCCAAGACAGTTAATCACTACAAATATGTAAACACAACCATAAATAACAAACTTACATTTTTTAAGCATGTTAACTACACTGTGCAAAACATTCATAGAAGGCTTGGTGCCTTGCACCGAATAAAAACACTGCCTAACTCCATTCTCAAAAGGTCCTTGTCAAGCAGCCAGGTCAGTGATCATATCCTAATTAGTTTATGGAATGACAGTCACAAGAAACCTTAACAAAACCATACTACATAAATTAAAAATTCACCTTATGCAAAACAGCAAAATTCATAGCTTACCCACTGCACAGTTAGCACATGTGATGCTCAGATTAAACTTGGATTGATGTCTTTTAGTCATAAATTAAACCATATCCACCTCAAATTTATCCACATCAATGTATACAAAGAACAGCTGTGTAAGTATCTGCTATAACAGTAAACATTTGAATAGATCACTGTTACACCAGAATTTAAGTATATAGGATATTCTGAAAGGGTATTAGATGTCCGGCCAGTCTACTAACGCTTTTGGGCACCTTCGTTATATACTATATGCCCGAAGAAGCACAATAATGTGCTGGCATAAAAATGTATGTACAGGTGCCAAAATTCAGACATTTCTTGCTTTAAAGAGGGACAGTCAAACCTATAGTTCTTGATAAAATATCAAGAAAAAGATATCCTGTCAGAAAATAGCAAAATATGTTATATGGATCCCACACTGGCCAGAGGAAGATAGGAAAATAAAATGGAGAAGGAGGGAGGGTGTTAGTATTTTAACAGTGATCGAGTTAGATAGTAAGTACATTGTATTAAACAAAAATTATTTAACTATCCAGCAGAATCACACTGATTGAATAATCTAATTGTAAAGACTGCTTGTCTCGTGTATATAGTCTCATTAGTAATATCTAATGTTTGCAATTTATGTGCAAGTATGTTTCATCTAATATATGTAAAATGATGTGCTATCCATTATTGTATATTCTTTCTTATATGTGAAAATGTTCAATGTTGCTCTGTAATAAGTTAATGTAATATGCTAATTGTCTCTTGAGCTTTTCTCCCTGGGCCTCCACTGAAAATGAGCACCCACCCAGTTGGACTTTCCTGGTATACAAATGTAAAATAAAAAATAAATAAAAAAAATAGGAAAACATTGCTTACTGTTATTGTAAATTAACTTACTCAGCTGTACTGCATTCATCATGATCACTGTTGTACTAGCCTAAGCTATATGGGATGATCACCAAAGTTGAGGAAGTAAGGGTGGAGGTAGCAGACCCACAACCAATATGACTCTGGAAAACAGATCCAGCAAACCCTGTTCTGGCCTAGGACAAAATAATCTGTTTTATAGTGTTTAGTGAAAGTGTGTACAGATGACCAAGTAGCTGTCTCTAGAATAGTATTAGAGTCTGTCTCTTTCCAAAAAGCCCCAGAAGTTGCCACAGCTCTAATGGGGTGAGCCTTGTCATTCTGAGGGAGACTTTCAGTGGTAAGAATAACAAATCTAAATTGTCTAAGACAGCTGTCCAGAAATGGTTTGGAAACTGTCTGGCTTTTTTTCTTGTCATCAAAGGAAGCAAAGACATTCTGAAATCATTAGTCTTGCCAGTTAGTATCCGAATTGCTTCTGGACATCCAAAATACAAAGAATTCTCTCTCCTCTGGTTTGGAGTTCAGGGAAAACACAGAGAGATGAATAATTTGCTTCCAAGCAAACCTAGAGACACTTTCTAAGACTCACCCTGTCTTTATGGAAGATCAAAGAGGATCAAGAAGACATGAGGGCCTGCAACTCTTGACACTCATCTAGCCAAAGTCAGAGCAATTAGCAAAGCTGTCTTCCAACTCAAGGATTGCATAGAATAACTCACTGCAGGTTCAAAAGGAGGCTTTTCTAACACAAAAGTAATACTAATGATAATAATAATAATCATAATAATAATAAAGTTATTAATGATAACCTCCTGTCCAACATCCAACATGTTTTTCACTCTAAACACAGCACCACAAATGCACATCGTAGTTTCAAAAACACCAAAAACCACATGAGAAATTCTGGTTACTTAGTAACATCTTTGTTCCTTGACCTATCAAAAGCATTCAACGTTGTCTCACTAAAATCTACTCACAGAACTTTCATCCATCAACCTCTCTCTCTCAGCCCTGTCATGGTTCCATAGTTATCTCAGAAACAGACAACTGGCAGTAAATGGCTCCAAGACTCTTCACCTTCCTACTTGTTTCCACTCGAGTCCAAGAGGGTTCAGTACCTGCCTACTTCTTATTCAATATCTTTATAAGAAAAAACTTCACATAACCTTCAAGCATGCAGCCATAATACAATATTCATGTGATGCCACCTTCATCTGCTGTGCCCCAATCCTCTCAAAACGTAATGTCCTCACCCAGGTCTCCTTCTCATCCAATAAAACATGGCTAAGGAAATCTCACCTACTTCTAAATGCTAAAAAACAAAACTAATGCTCTTCATCTGAAAACATTTTTCAGGCCAAAAGCACTCTCAACGCTACTGGGAGTCACAATAGATGAACACCTAAAATTTGATCTACACATTCTCCAAACTATTAAAAACACCAGAAACATGGTTTATTACATATAATTAACACTATCTCATGGATAACATAGAGAAACTATTACATCAACATACTTACTACTATGTCTCCTTTGTGCCTCCCTAATCCTGATTAAACTTCATAGCATTCAAAAAAAATACAACTGTTACAACAAAATTCCTAGATTTATCACCAATCTAGCTGAAAATAAATAAATAAAAAAAAACAGAAAAACTAGTAGACATAAAACTTTATTGATGAGCTCATTCACAATGATTTCCATAAATCATGAAACCCAGGTAGTGTTCCAAAGTAACAAGCCTTTATTCTTCACAGGCAAGGGATCCTCAGCAACAAAAAATCAGAAATACTTTACAATGTTAAACATATCAGCTTTTATACACTTAGAAATAGGTGTGGAAAATATATGTATTGTTTAATTTTAAACCAGCCTATTCCAGACAAACAATATAAACAGGAAGTGCATTTAACAACAGCAAGTACCGAATTCCACACACAACTACTGATTAAATAAAACTAAATCCTAATTAAGGAAAACACTACCTATCTATTTGCAACTCACATTCCAAAATCAGGTATTAGGAAAAGCATAACAAATATAAAAAGACTGACTTTTAACTAAAATTGCTTTTGGCTAACAAATGCAATAAAGCTTTCATCAGGTCTATGACACAAACTAAAATCATATGCATAGGTAGATAAGTAAAAAGAGCTAACTAGATAGATAAAAGAAAAAACACACAAAGCTATCTAACCATAAACATTATCTAATTAGAACACTATAGATATAAATATATGTCTGTGTAATAATATCGAATTAATATCCATCCATATGTATTAGTGTACGTAAAAATATGTTATCTGCAGCTCAGAAAAATGTCAGTGCTTTGCAGTCGAAAAAACACACCTCTCATGACAGTTTTCATGTTTACAGTTCCAAAAAATGCTTATACAATGAAAACCAGTAGAAAAAAACACACAAATATGCAGAAAACTGTGGATGAAGTAAACTAGCAATGTATAAAAGTGTGCAGGTGTGTGCATGAGCATGCACCAGTATACTAAATGGGGAAATTATACCAATACTTAATGGTAATAGCATTATGAAAAAAAATGTGTGTTTTGAATTTACCATTTAAATCCCTGGTGTGATGTAAGAGTGTATTACATCTAATCAAAGCAGAGCTGAAGTTAATAAACATACATACATTTATACACATTCTACACATAGTTTTTTTTATTTTGTACTATGTTTAGTACATAAAAATATTTCCTCAAATATCCCTAAGAAACCTTTACAAATTGTGTGGCGACATATAAATTCAACACATTCTTAATAGAGCAATAGTAGTTAAGGCCTGGTTTTCCAAATGTATTTAATTTCAGCTGCCAGCATAATTCTTCTTCCAGTAAAACACCACTGATGTCCCCTTCAAGCTCCTTCATCTCCACATAGTCCAGAATGATACATTTAAAACCAGAATGTTTGGGGTGTTCTAATAAGTGTCTGGATAAGGCATTTCTCTGGCATTTACGCCTGATGTCAGAAAGATGACCTGAAGTCCTTCTTTTCAGTTTATTCATAGTTTTGCCCACATAAAATGCAGGGCAGTCATTACACATGGCATTATATACAACTTTTTTAGTATTACCGTTACCACCTGCTGAAGATTTCACCATCTTTTTAAGATAGGAGCACTCAAGAGTCAAACTCCGTCAAATATTCACAGAAAGTGTAGTTAGGTGGCCCACAGATTTTAGTGCTCATGTTATCCTGGTATTCCTTATTTCTCTTTTCCGCATAGCTATCTGTGCTTCTGCTCTTTTTACATACAAGCGTAGATTGATCTAAAACCCTTACAAGCTGCTGATTGTCAGTAAGGAAGGCCCAGGTCTCCTTAATAATGGCTTTAATTATATTGAAATCACAAGTCTAAGTTTGAATGCAACTGTCCTTACTTTTCTCTTCTTTTGGGTTAGGGTGACTTCATTGCATAATTCTACCAAAAGGCCTATTCCACACTGGGTCATTGTTAGTTTTACAATCTATAAAGGGATCCAGGATCATATGTAACATGTTTGATTGATATCCTCTGGTTAAGAAATCATTTTTAAGATCATTCATATTGGGAAAAGGTGCCAAATCTGTGGTAATATGTGATAATTTGTAGCCTTGTGATTTTATTACATTGTGCTTAGTTTTCACTGGATGCATACTGGCTCTGTGAAGTAAGTAGTTCACTCTTGTCGGTTTCCTGTATAAGTTACTAATTAATTTTCCTCTGTCTTTATCACTACCGATGGTCATATCAAGGAACTGTACTGACTCCGAGATAATAGAAGTGGTAAATTTCAGGAAGGAGGTGGAGTTACTGATTTATGCCCAACCTACCTAACATACCTCAGATCAAGTTTGCTGCCCCCATAACAATAGATTATTGTATACAGAATAAATAGAATGAAACAGCAGAGATAAAACTGGAGCTCAAACAAGACACAAAGAGTTCCAAGAAATATATCTTAGGTGTCCTCCAGGAAAAAAGGGAAAGGGGTTAGGTGGGCAAGAAGTTGAGGAAGAATTAAAATGTACAACACAGATCCATCATTATGGTGAGAACATAACTTATGTATCTGATGTTGTCATTTTTATTCATTCTTCAACTGATGGGGCACAATCCCTAGCTAGATGAACCTTGGGTGGTCCTCATTTAAAGATATTCAGGAGTACTGTAGAGCCAAGGGCAGCTCTGTTCTGAGAAATCAAATCCAACTTGTAATAAGCAATAAAGGTATGAGCAGTGGACCAAGTGGCAGCTGCACAGATGTCATCTATCAAAGCTCTTGACCAAAAGGTTGAAGAGGTCGCCATAGACCTCATTGAATGTGCTCTTTGTGGCTTAAGCAAAGACAAAATTGTCTGTTTACAAACAAAGGATATGCAATCAGTCAACCATTTGGTTAAAGTTACTTTGGAAACTGCCATAGCTGATCTGGTATGAGAAAAGACAAACAATTGGTCAGAATTTCTGAAATCTTTGGTTCGATGAAGATAAAATTGAAGCTACCTGTGTATGTCCAAAAGATACAGCATATATTCACCTTTATCGGAAAACTGTGGGAAGAAAACTGGGAGGTTGATGACCTGATTAATGCTATACTCAGAAGCCATCTTAGGCAAAAAAAAAATGGATTAGTACATAAAGACACTCTGTCCTTATGAAAGACGAGGCATGCAGGCTTGGAAGAAATGGCCTGGAGTTCAGATACTTATCTGGATGATGTATTGGCTTCTAGGAAAAGGGTCTTCCAGGACAAAAATTTTAGGTCTGATTTGGCAGAAGGTTCAAATGGACTTTGAGTCAAACTTTGAAGTAAAATAGACAAGTCCCAAGGAGATGCAGTAAAATGGTGCCCTTCAGAAAGGTTTTGCACAGCTTAGAAGAAGACAAAGAAGTGTGGTTTTCAAGTGAATGAAAATTAAATATAGTAGTGAGCTGGACATTTATAGTAGAAAAACTAGCCCCTTCTTGGAAGAGGGATGCTAAAAAACCTATGAATGTAGAAGTTGGGGCAGAAAAGGGATCCAAATCTCTCTGGAGGGCCCAAATAGAAAATCTTTTCCATTTACTTCTGTAAACCCCGTGAGAGTGGTTACTGACTTGAAACTGTAGTTTTATTGGCTGTATTGGGTCAATTCCTGGCTCTTTCCAGCCCCTGCTATCAAGCACGCTTTAGCGTGCTTTAGCGTGGAGTTGCCACTAGAGCAGCATCGGGCAGCGCCGGTTTAACAAGGTTAAACTTTTTCTGGCTCCATAAAGTCTGTTCTTCATTTTTTCCCTTAGCACTGCTCTACTAGTAATCTAAACAGTATATCCCTTAAATAAAAAGCGCAGCACTTGTTCCTAAAAAGCTTTTTTTTTTTTTTTTCCTCCAAAAAAAAAAAAAAAAAAAAAAAGCTCAGCACTTGTCTTAAAAGCATCTTCTTTTTAGGCTTAGCACTTCTGTATTATACAAAGTCCCTCACTAGCGAAACCCCCCCCCCCAGGAGTACCCACTTCCTTACTAAGTCCTCTCTCATTCAGTTACACCCCAAACTTCTTAATTTTTCTAGCATGTCGAAGGGCCAGATGCTGGCGTCCTATCCTGTCCAGTTGGTGAATCTGGGAATATTGAGGCAATGTTACAATTGCCTCATGTACACAGACAACCCTCTCCTCCTCCCACAAAACACAAATACTTGCGAGAGATGCAGCTATTTAGCCAAACTGGAGGCTGAGCTCTCTCAACTCAGGACTAGCAAGACCAGACAGGGGGAGAAGGCAACTACACACACCACAAAACCAGTCTCACATAAAGCTATCACAACAATGAATCAAACACATAAACACACAAAGACATACTCGGAGGCTCTGAGCAAAAATGTACCTAAACAGCAGAGGCCTCCAAAGCAGACACCCAAGCAACCGCCACCTCATGACACACCACAGGCAACACATAAAACACAAAATCAGTTTGCAAAGCAGTCACAGCCCTTAAGGCCAAATACAACACCAAACATACTTGTCATAGGTGACTCCATAGTCAGACACACTGACGTCCCACTCACCAGGCTGAACAAGGAGAGGGTCACAGTAAGCTGCCTATCGGGCGCTAGAATCCACCACATAACACAAGCACTCGGGTCACTCCACAGCAAGTACAAATGTGACACAGTCATTGACCATGCTGGTGTGAACGACCTGAGACGTACCTCCCTGGACTACATGAAAAGAAACATAGAGGAGCTCTCTGATTATGTAGCCCAGGCAGGTATGACCCTGACCCTGAGCAGCATCCTTCCTTCACCAAGAATGATGCCACAACATAGAGACAAGATGATCAGCTTTAACAATTGGCTTAATTTCTGGTGTCATTCAAAGGGGATCCAGTGTCTGTCTGCCTGGGATGACATGCTTGACAAGCCACGCTGCTTCGCAAGGGACGGCTTGCACCTGTCACCCCTGGGATTCCGGATATTGGCTAAGGCTCTTGCCACCCCCATAGTGCCTTTTTTAGGTAAGGCTCAAATTCTAAGCCTACCACCCTAGAAAACAAAAATGGGAAGAAACTAAGGGTAATGCTGCTCAATGCCAGAAGTCTAAATCTCAAAATGCACGCACTCGAGGCCCTTCTTAGTATGGAGAACATTGATGTCTGTGCTGTGACTGAAACCTAGTTCAAGGCTCCTGAGAGCACCCCGGCACTATCAGGTTTTACCTCATATCATGCGTTCCAGCCCAAAAACCCGGACCACACCACAAAAGGAGGGGGTGTATCCATATTCATCAAGGATACTCACACCTCCAGGTTGGTGGCAACACACGAAGCATCGGAAACCATCCAGGTGCAATTAACCTTAGGCAAAACTGCTCTACAATTTGTAGCATGCTACAGGCCACCCTCTCAAACTCAGGAACCCCACACAGCCTTCCTGAAGACACTGGAGGGTATAAAAGTATCTCCAAACACCATTATATTGGGTGACTTCAACTACCCGAATATAGACTGGGAACATTACTCAAGCCCAAACTTTCTAGCCCAAATGTTCCTGGAGTTCATAAATTCAAATGCCATGGAACAACTAGTCACCTTTCCCACAAGAGGAGAAAATATACTAGATCTCATCATCACAAACATGGGGACAAAATGCTCCACACCGGAAGTATATCCCTCATTGGTGAGATCAGTTCATAAACTAATCTCACTGGATATCCACATCTCGCCCCCACCCCAAACAAAAAAGACCACAGTGAAGAACTTCTCTAAAGCAAACTTCACACTACTCAAGACTGGTGTGGTATCCTTCAAGGCCCCCGAGCCAGTGGAAACCACAACCCAAGCTGCAGAATCCCCTTACAAATGCCTTCTATGAACACCTCCAGGCCTGCATGGATCAGGCAATCCCTAATAAAACCAAGACTCTTTCCACCAAGGGCAAACGTCCAGTCTGGTGGCCCCAGCCATAAACAAACTTTACAATAAGAGGAGAAAGCTGTTACATGATAGAGCAAAATTCATAAAAGAGAAGACACCTTTGATCATTATTAGTAAAAATATACGAGCACTCATAAAATTATCCAAGGCCAACTTTGAGAGAAAAATTGCCATAGATTCAAAAGACAATCATAAGGCCTTCTTCAGCTATGTTAGAAACCTGGGTGGAAACTCCCAGATATGCTCAGAATTAGTCCAAAATGATACAAAAATCACTGAACCCACAGACATTGCCAACATACTGACAGACAGGTTCAGTGCAACTTCACCCCTCTCCCCAAAAGGAGAGATAACTATCCCAGCGGAGTGCAGCCTCCCAGACATATCCAATGCGCAGGTGAAAGCTGCTCTCTCTAAAGCTAAAAACACAGCATCAATGGGACCGGATGGTGTCCCCGGCTGTGTGCTACATGAACTCAATGAGGAACTAAACCCGCACATAAGGCAGCTGTTTAATCTTAGCCTTACCACAGGATACGTGCCCAAGGAGTGGCGTACAGCAACTGTGGTCCCACTCCACAAAGGCGGTGCCTCTACGGACCCTGGTAATTACCGCCCCATAAGCTTAACAAACCTGGTCTGCAAAGCTATGGAGAGGATCATAATGGAACTCATAAACAAAGACATAGGGGACTTGCGGACATTGGACCCGACCCAGTTTGGCTTTGTCAAGGGCAGATCATGCCTTTTGAACTTGGTTGACTTCTTCAAAACAGTCACCAAGGCCATTGATGAGGGAAAGGCAGTCCATACAGCCTACCTTGACCTTGCAAAAGCTTTCGACACAATACCCCACTCGGGTATTATAGAGAAACTTACCAGCTTAAATGTAAACCCATATGTCACAAGATGGGTTGCAAACTGGCTAAAGGACAGAACCCACAGGGTTAGAGTAGCTGGCGCCATGTCAGACTCCAAGCTGGTCACAAGTGGTGTCCCAGAGGGCTCAGTCTTTGGCCCCCTGTTGTTCGGCATCTACTTCTCAGAAGTACAGGCTAACATAGGAGGACTATGGCTGACAAAGTTTGCAGATGACTGCAAACTGGGAGCCATAGTGGAAAGTACATCGGACACAGATATCCTTCAGAGGGGTCTCATGGAAACTGATAGCTGGTGCCAGAGCCATGGCCTGAAGTTAAATGCCAAAAAATGTATAGTCATACCCTTCGGGAAAAACAAGGTAACCCCAAGCTACCATATAGGTGGCAATCCACTAAGCACAGAAGAGGTTATCAGGGACCTGGGGACCCAGGTTGACAGTGGCCTTTCTTTTGGTGGTTAGAAAAACCTTCTACATTGCCCACCTGATCATGAAGGGATTCACATCCAGATCTAGTGAGGTCATTGTTCCCCTGTACTCTTCACTTATCAGACCAATGATCGTGTACAATGCCCCATTCGGGATGTATCTCACCCGACACCTGCAGCAATTGGAGAGACCCCAAAAGTTCCTCACCAAAAGGATAAAGGGACTCCAAAATCTGTCATATGCTGCCAGACTGAAGAAACTCCAGCTCTATTCAGTCGCAAACCGTCTCCTCAGAGGTGACCTGTGCCTGACATACAAGGCCATGTCCAACCCAGAATTAATGGACATGCTCCACCTCAAAAAATCCAAATCTACCAGATCCACTAGAGCAAGTGACTTAAACCTTAGCACGGATATAAATAGGACATGCTGGAGGGATAGATTTGTCACCCAGAGACTCCCTATGTTGTGGAATAAAATCCCGGTCCATGTGAGGCAGAGCACCTCGCTGGCTCTGTTCAGGAGAAATCTTGACCGGTGGATGGGAGATCATAGGTTTACCCTGGGAATCATCTCTGTGTCACTGCTGGACAGAGGCACAACAAACTAATGGGCACAGTATTTTTTAACATAAGGGGTGGCGTAAGCCACAAAAACTCTGGGCTAGGCTTATAAATGCCTTAGGGCAGATAGCCTAGTATAAACCTATGAACCTATGAACCTTCATAGTAGAAACCTTGTGAGAGGATAAAAGGATATGTCAGACTGGGGAAGAAAGCCTGGGTGGTCTAGCTATCACTGGAACTGGAGGAAACCATGCAGGCAGCGTGAAGCTTGATATGTTTGGATGAACCATCCATGGAGGGTGAGACAGTAGATCTGGACTGGGGTCCAATATCCAAGGTGGATACAGAAGATGAGGCCACAGGAAGGGAAACCAAATTTGATTAGGCCCAAAAGGATTAATGAGAGGGTACTGTTAGGCTTTCTCCAAAAACTTGGGAAACAGAGTTAATGGGGAATAAACATAAAGGAGACCAGTGGGCCAACTATGGACTACAGCTTCTATCGGTGACTCCCCCGGAGAAAGGATTAGGGTGAAGAACCTGTTACACTTATTGTTGAAGGGAAGCAAACAGATGGCAACATGGCTAGCCCCATTGGTAGTCGCCACTTTGACACTGAAGACCACTTGTAAGGCATCAGAATGAACCTGCTTAGTCTATCTACAAACACACAGGATTTCCCCGGTATATGCGTTGCAAGGAGAAACATCTGGAAGAGATCGCCCACTGTCGCACTCTCAGTGCCTCATGACAAAGATGGTGATACCTAGTTCCCCCTTATTTGTTGATGTACCAGACTGCAGACATAGTCTGATTGAATCACAGCTGTCCGAGAGGGGAGAGCATCTTTTAAGAATTGCAGTGCTAGAAGGACAGTTCTCCTCTCCAGGACACTGATATTTAATTTGCCTTTTGAGGGGACAATGTGCATTACACTGTCCTTCCCAAGAAATCCTCCGCCCACTGAGATGGGAGGCATCTGTGGTCAGAGTGGTCACTGGGAGAGTTAAAACAAAAGGGTGGCCCTAAGAAGTTTTGTTCAAGCAAATCTTCCACATTTGATGTTTCTTGCAAATTTGTGTAATCTGATAGGGGTACATAAGGGCTGTTGGAGAATAGACCACTAAATTGAGAGGGTCCACTGTAGAATTCTCATATGATATCTGGCCAATGGGACTAGAGTTACTGCTCCTGCTATTAACCTTAAGACCTGCAAAACCAGTCATGCTGGTGGAGACAAATGAGAGATAACTGCCTTTACCTGGGATCTGAGGGTTTGTACTCTTGTTGAAGGAAGCAACTCTATCTGATTGATTGTGTCTAGACAAGCACCTAAAAACTCCAGGTTCGGTATAGGAATGAAATGTGATTTGTTGTAGTTGACAGTGATGCTGAGATGGTGGCACATCTGGAGCAAGTAGTCCTTTGCTTGTAGAAGTAGTTGCCTGATTGGAGCAGCCAAGAGTCAGTCATCTATCTATGGAAACACCCTGGGGGCTGTAGTGAGACCAAAAGGCAGTGCTCCGAATTGGTAATGAATATTTCACATCCAGAAATGCAGATATGCTCTGGAGTGCCTGTTCATTTTGATGTGATAGTATGCACCCTGAAGATCTATCAAACACATCCAATCATCCTTTTATAACAGAGATAGAATGGACTGAACTGTGACCATCCAGAACTTTGAGTACCTTGCATATTAATTTAATTTGCTGAGGCCTAGAATGGGTCTCATGTCCCCTGTTTTCTTTTGCACTAAAAAAAAAACTTTGAGTAAATTCCGGATCCTAGCTGATCTGGGAGAACTGTTAGATAACTCTTTTTTAGCAGCTTTCTTATTTCCAGAGCTGCTGCATCCTTCTGATTGGGCAGAACATTGAGGACCTTTCTCATTTTTATGGGGGAAATTTGAAAAAATAGTATGAAATAGCCTATGGATATGAAACTCTGTACCCAGAAATCCATTGTAATGGAAGCCCATGCTTCTAGGTGCAAAGACAAGCACCCCCCTGACTGCCTCTAGAGAAAAACAGCCAGGCAACATTTCAAGACTGCTGATAGTATTTATCCAAGAAAGAATCCTTGAAACGCTGGTTTTCAGAGGCCATCTCTGCCACAAGGGTGGCATCTTCCATTAGAGATCCCCCATCTGCCTCTGGGAGCACTATCTCCTCATAAGTATTGAAAAGTACCTTGGGATTTATGAAGCCACATTTTTTACCTCCTAACTGATTCTGTAAGAAGGGTGTCTGAGGGGTAGGGAAATGGATCCCAGTGGCAGACAAGGTCTTTCCCTCCTGTTCACTTTTGGAGAGCATTTAATTTACTTTTGGGTCAAACAGAAAATATCCATCAAATGGGGTGTTGATGAATGAAGACTTAAAGGGCCCAACAAAGTCACACAAGTGCATCCAGGCAGGTCTTCTGATGGCTATGCCTGAAACCACCATCCTTGAGATATCCTCTGCAGCAAGGAAAATCAACCTCATGGACACATTAGATATGGACTGAAGGGTGGCCAGTTGTGACAAAACTTATTCTGGCCCTCCATGGACATTGACCCAGAAAGAGATTTGAAAAGCTCCTTTATTAAATCTCTTTGCAATCTGGTAAAATCTGCCAAGTAATTTAATGACCTCAGGGCAAATATTACTAAGGCATAGGCATGCTTCTCATATCTGTTCAGTGCCCTAGACTCCCTGTTAGGAGGATTGACAGATTTGCTCTGTTCTGCAAACTCTTTGCTGGTGGCTGCTGCTATAACCACATCATCTACTGAAACCCTTTTACTCCAGTGTGCCCTGCTTTTCTTGGGGGGACTAAAGATTTATCAAATCATATAGGAATTGGCTCTACAGTATCCAGTTCCTTCCATGTGCAGTATGAGATCATACTTATAAGCTCAACAGCAAGAGGGAGCTTTGCCTAACCTGAAGGCCGACAGAAACAATGACTCCTCCTGGGAAGGGGGTTTGGAAGACCATACAACTTTTTGTTTTAAAATTTCTAGGGTTTCTCCAAAGAAAATATTTTCACATGGAGATCTGGGGGACCCTTTCTATTCCTCAAAATCAGTGTCTTCTGTGAGAGATTCCTCAGGGGAATCTAGGTGTCTCCTATTACACATCCTCTTCTTAGGGATCTCATCAGTGGTATAGTCTGGTGAGGTATCAGAAGTGGCCGGGGAGTCCCTAGGGAATGTCTGGAGGGTCAGTCAGGTAAGATTACCAGAAGCATCTTTATAGAGTCTTTATGTTTAGTAAGACTCTGGTTATCAGAAGAAATGCATAATGGAACATTTCTCTCCCTGGGAAAGGAAAAAAATGTATTTTTCAGCCTTTTTGCAAGGTGTACTGGCAAAGAAGTGTTGTAAGTGTCTGTCGTTAAGGGAGGCAATCAGCTACACTTGGGGAGTTAACTACTGGGCAATCTTCTGGAGGCTCTGTCGTGGATCTGCTCAGTGAGTCTGTTATCATGTTATGCTATGATGGACTTATTATTGCCTGTAGAGAGAGGTTGTGCTGAGGTGCCAACTCTCAAGCTGGCATGGCTAATCTGCACAAGGGATAGGACCTTGGTTCCCCCTTGGTTTACTTATGTACTACATAACTGTAGCATTATCTAGAATGACTAACAGTGTCCCTGGAATCCACAGGTGATTCCAAGCTTTGAAGGGTTTTTATCTGGGCCATCATTTCTTTGTGGTTTATGTGTTTGTGTCTGATAGAGGATCTCACTGAAAAATTTAATTTAATGTAGGTGCTGCTTACTGTGCTGTACTTGCTGGACTGGACTGGAAACAAAATCTTCTTAAGACACAAAGTTTTGCTGGCTGTTTACTGCTGAATCAGAGCCACGGAGTTTTGCATGACTGCAACTGCAGTCTGTTTAAAGCACCAAATTGCACACTGATAAAGAAATATATTTTGCAGCAGAATACTATCTCACTGTAAGAACAGTTTTTAAATTTTTTTGAAAAATTTAAAATTTTTTTTTTTAATAAATTTTTTTTTTAAAAACAAGAATTTGTTTCCCAAAATGGTTTTAAAAATTTATAATTTTTTTTTTAAAAGTCAAAAGTTTTTCCCTTTTTCAAAAAAAAA
>NC_056732.1:1804380898-1804433398 GCF_019279795.1 Protopterus annectens
ATAAAATAAAAAAACACCATACACCATGCCATCCTCCACTCACTTGCACACAAATACACATCACACACACAAACACCAACAAATCCATCTCTCAAACTTATACCTCCCTACCCTTACCCACACAAGCAACATACAAAAACTCACACAAACACTCACTTACCTGCAATTTCAGGCATCATAACACTACACGCAACGTACCAGAAGTGCATAAGCGTGGATTCCAGATATTCAAATTTGCACTTATGCACTTTTGGCATTCTGGTTTTCACCTTCATGGTCTCGGGTTACTGAAATTCGATATTTTAGTAATTCAAGATTATGAAATGAAACCCACACACTGTATCATATCATACATTGGAACGTTTAGCTTTGCTAGATTTTTCTTTTTGTGTTTTTTAGCCAATTGGTTTTCCTGTGTGACCTTTTTACTAATTGTTTTCGTGTACTCAAAGTATTAGTAGAGTAAGACTATACAATGATTTATGAGGTTAAAACTATTGTAAGAAGGTTGAATGCCATGCTCCTCTTTATAGCAGGTGCACTGTTTCTGCTACCAATTAGCACTGAATGCTTTCTGATGCCTTTAATTATGTTATCTGATCTTTGAACTGCTTTGTAATTCACTCCATGTAGGCTGGCTGCATCACAAAAAATATTTTCAAATGTCAAACAAATCATCTTACAGGAAGATGAAATTAATGACAACTGTCACTCAGCTTATGTTAATTTATGTCCTCTGTACATTTTCTCATTTAATCATAAGTAACCTCCAACCTTTCAGATGCAAAGACTTTTAACTTTGCTTGTGGACACTGTTGATTTAAATGGCTGCAGTTTAATCTTTAGTGCCTTACAAAAGTGTGGTTGTCCCCTGACATCTGTGTCCTGCTCTGCTATTCTTTCTCCCTACCTGTGCATATGTGATTGCGGTGTTATATTAGACTATTTATACAGAACTGTACCCCTCTCTGAACATACATATTTCTTTCTTTTTATTATTCTGCCCCACAGTACTTTGGTTTAACTCTTGTTTGGCAACATTAGCAGGCTTGTGTATGAGCTTCCTGAGCTGCTTTGATGAGTATTTAGTAATTCCTTTAACTTCATTGGAAATGGGTTCATTAAATGTTTAGTTACTTACCTAACTACCTTTCAAGAAGTTTACTCATGGCATGTACAAGCATCATGCATACACTGATTACTTTGATATGATCTGACTGGTGTCCGACTTCTCTACCCCCTCACTTGCATTCATTCATAGGATATTACTAAGCTAATGGTTTAAAATTCCTTACAAGACTAGCCAATATAACCTGATTTTACCCAATATATGGCCCTTAGGGGCAAGAGAATGGCATGGATGTGTCCTTAGGCACTGAGTATTTTACAGATTGCCCCTGTCCAAAAGGGACATAGTCACTAGCCATCCCCAAGCCACCCCAGGAGGCAATACTTTTTTTTACTTGCTGTGCTACACACCCACTATCCTGCCTATATCACACCCTCTTAAACACATCCTTTTCCTTATCAAGTACTCTTTTGCATTTTCACATCAACTCATTCACTTCTTTTCTGGTTCATATTTTAGCTGACAGTACTCTGTTACACATCCCAATATAGTTTCAAATATGCTCTTCTGTATATTATTTTTATTATTTAATACAGGGCTTAACTGTAAATCTTACAAAACTGCATATGAAGTCAACACGATACTGTACTTGCAGAACTATACTTACAACAGACAGCCATTTAAACCAGTTCAAATATTTACTAGATGACAGGTACACAAAGCCATACTTTTAAACATAATTTAAGATATATGAAAAAATTCTGTCTCCTGCAGAAATAAAAATAACACTATAAATTAAACATGAATTTTAGCCACTTTTGGGACTACTGGCAGGTGATATTTGGCTTAACCCAAGGCCAGCCACTTTTCCAGCTTCTGCATTGTACATAAACTCAGTAATCCCCAGTTACAACATTACTTTGGAAAATGTTACTTGCAGAAAATCACTCTTCTCAATAGCTTATCTTATGGGTAAAATTACAGGTATTGCTTTCTCAATAACACCCAAATATTTTATGCATTTCAGAACTGTGGTTCAAAGATACCTGGATACCACCTAATATTGCAGCTATTTATCACTTATTTCAGGACCACAAGCCAAGATCTAGGCAGGATTGTGGAACTCTTGTAGAAAAAGCCTCCAACCTCTCAAAACATACTGCTAAAACTAACACAAGTACTGACACTGACCCAAACTGGATACTTATCAAGCTAATGATGGGTAATTCTTGACAAAATCTTAGTTACATCAATCTATATCCTCTTGACTCTTTAGTAGCCTTAAAAGACCTACTAAGGCAGCTAACAGGGCTTGCCAAGCATCACAAGTTAACTGTTCTTAGTGACACCAACCCTGACTGGAACTGATCAATTAAAACACTATCTTAACACTACATTTAGTTCTTTCAGTCTGACAGAAGTATTTATTGAAGGAACAACAGAGCAAATTCAAGGCTGCAAAAACACCATCCCAGATATCCTTATAACCCATATTCCTGAGCAAGCACAGTACATGTTCTACCCAGCTCTCTGAGCAATCACACCTGACTTTTATATACCTGGTCATTCAAAACTTAAAAGCTTCTTTCAATTTTTCTGAAAAAAAAAAAAAAACATTACAGAATCCTATAAGGACATGTCAAATACAGAGCCACACCAATTAGATCAATCACCTTAATGCCATGAATTCTACACCAGCACTCAGTTGCTTAAGCAAAAGCAACCTCCGCTCCGGACCGTTACCAAATAACTAACTAACTCTGTGCTTAAGCAACTCTGTGCAGGACCAGACTGTGTGCGGCTTAAGCAAAGCAACCTTAGCAAGCAAAAGCAACCTCTGGACTCTTAACAAATAGCTCACTCTGTGCTTAAAACCAAATAAAATCCACACGGCTTCAAAATCAAAATAAAGACCAATAAACCAAAAAAGAAGCCTCCTCGGTGAAACAATAAAGCCCAGAACAGCCTGGAATCTTCTTCAAAGCTTAAAAAATTTATTAAGCACACAATAAATCCACCATTAACGTTCACAGTACATTTTTGTTTAGAACATACTTCATCAGATGTGGGCTGTCAGTTTAATCCATACTTCTTATATAGTTGGCAAAAGGACTGCAACATAATAATTAACCATTCACATTCTAAATCTAATTAAAACATAGTGAATGCATACTGATTCCTAAAACAAACACACATTAAAATTTAAAAACTCAGTTGTGATTTTTTTAAAAACACTTTATGTTAAAAAGCATCTATGTGCTATTTAACTATCACATAAAATCCATCCCTTCAATAAAAAACACTTAATAGTGTTAATACATAATTCAATATTCTTTAAAAATAACTTATCTGTTCTTTACCATAGAGCTCCCTCTACTGGGATCTTCGAAGTGAAACATTTGTAATCATTAAAAATGCCTGTAAATTAAGTCTCTACCATAAAAATGAATCATATGAATTAATATACAATAAAAAGATTGTTAAAAACAATAAATATTTGAAAAAATATTTTAAAAACCGTCATTAAGAAGGCTTAAATAATATATGAATCTACAAGTTTCATAAAGAGAACAAGGTCCAGTTAAAAAGCAAGAAACAATGAAGAATAAAAACATAATAAAGAAAGAGCTGCCAAATCAATCAATCCTAAAAAATCCAGTAATAAGAAAATGTTTAGTGCAAATAAAATGCTTAATAAACATACGCTTTCTCTGCTTTACCTTTGAACATGTTATTATATATGCTTAAATTATAACTTGGCTGCTCTAAGTTTGAGTAAGGGAGTTATAGATATATATTCATTTAAGCCTGGGACTTGTTGGGATCAAGGGTGATCTGCCACCACAATTCTCTATATTCTATACATTCTTCTCATAGACCACCTCGACCATCTTTTTTGATCCTCTCCAGGACAAAAAATAAATAACAGGCATTTACACATGTTTGTTTATGTTTATATAGACTGTTAGTTTCTTTCTTTGTTTGTAAATCATACATGTGCTCATAAATTCTCCTTCTGAGCCTGTGCTCCATCTTCCCAATGTAAAATGCCTCACAAACTTGGCACTTCGCCAAATATACCAGGCCACTAGATTCATATGTTTCTTGATTGATATCAGTTTTCAGTAACTTCTTTAAATTGCATGAATTCCTATAAACTACCTTTAATTTCTCTTTTTGTAGTTTGTCTAAATCACTGAAGGCTAATAACTTATTCCATTCCTTTTTGGGAATCATGGCAGCCCATTATTTGGACCCCCAAACTCAGTAAACACTGAGTAATTTGGTACAGTTGGGCGGTATGGCTCATACCCCTTCCAAAATGTTAGCGAGACTTATAAATGCCAGGAATCCTACATGTAAAATACAAGAAATAAAATATAAAGACAAAACCTATAGCACAGATAATGAAATAGTAGGTGCTTTTGAAGAAATATTCCAAATCATTTATGGTCCACATGATCATATACATGACAACATGTTCCAAACCTTTGCAGATAACTTAGAATTCCCTCAGATTAATGAATCACAATCTAATAATCTCAAAAATCCATTAACAGAACAGGAAGTAAAAAAGGCTATTGAGAGGTTAAAACCTGGGAAAGCTCCTGGCCCTGATGGGTATGTGGCAGAATTCTATAAAAATTTTAAGCAACAACTAGCACAAATACTTTTAAAACTATACAACTTTATAATAGAAGATGGAATATCAGACCTGTATCTGAACAACTCAAATAATACTTATCCCAAAACCAAATACAGACTTAACAAATTCTAACAACTATAGACCCATAGCTCTCATAAATATAGACTTCAAGATATTTTCAACAATTTTAGCACACAGGATACAGAAAGTAGCTCCAGTAATAATTGACCCTGAACACCTAGGCTTTATGAGTTAAAGACCTGTATGGGACAACACACTAACCATAGATGCCCTATCCCAAATATGTGCCAGGGACAAATCCCCAAAATATGCTTTATCAGTGGATGCAACAAAAGCATTTGATAGAGTCAATCAACAATTCCTCCTATTTATACTTTTTCAGTTTGGTCTCCAAAAAGAATACATAAAAATGATCAAAATACTATACTGTAAAGCAACTATAACTCTTTATATAAACAAGAAAACATCTAACCCAATACAAATTATTAATGGCACCAGACAGGGATACCCACTCTCACCAAATCTGTTCAATTTCTATATAGAGGCATTATTACTACTAATCACTCAGAGAACATATCATCACCTTATTTCAGTGTCTAAAACCCAAATAAAATACACAGCTTTTGCAGACAATCTTAATATCTACTTCCGGTATCCCAACACTGATTTAAACAAAATCTTATCGTCTATTGATAACTTTTCTCTAGTATCAAATTATGCAGTCAATCCCAATAAGTCAATTATATTAAAAAAAAAATCCCTGGGACATAAGGAATTTTATTTTCCGGAGACTAATGTTAAAGTGCAATATACTTTGAAATATTCAGGTATAATTTTCAGCCATACACAATCAGATATGTTCAATAATAACATAGCTAAAACTTGAACAAATATAGTAGACAACATTAACAAATGGAAAAAGCTTAAACTCTCTACCTTATCAAAAACCTCAATTGTCAAAATGAACATACTGCCTAAGCTCCTATACCATTTGAATGCCACTTTCATGAAAATTCCAGTCACCTTCTTCAATAAGATAAAAGTTCGACTAGCAAAATTTATATGGTGCCCAAAAAGTAAAAAATTTAGCTACAATAAATGAATACCCCCAAAAGGAAAAGGAGGTCTAAGCCTTCCTGATTTTCAACTGTACTACGAAATTATTAATGCTAGTCGCTTCATGCAAATAGCTAATTATGACCCAATAGGTAATGAATGGCACCCAATATGAATTAAATTATTCCACCAAAACATCATGACATCTAAAATTAACCCAAAAACGATTTCCTTCATTAATCAAGAAACTCTTAAGACTACACATATTCATCCAATTTTAATTAATAAATCTGAAATTTTCAAGAAATTGCTGATATCAATACATCTAAACGACAAGATTATTCTCCTACAACCAATTCATAACAACCCTGATATAAAACTAGCAAACTCTATAGTAAAACTGGGTCTATATTAGAACACCAAAGTTTTAAAACAGCGAATGTTAGAATATCGACCCCAAAACAGTGAACGCTAAAAATAGCGAAGCTGCAGAACACTGAATTTTTTCCTAGGGAAAGAATTAGGTTGGCCGTTTCTGTGGCTTTGCTATTTACAGCACTGTGGTGGAAAGTTATGGGTTGGGTTCAGGTAAGTGTGCGATTGTGCGGATGTTAGGGTTAGGGCATGGGTTAGGTGAGTTAGGGTTAGGGCATGGGTGAGGTGAGTGTGCAATAGTGACAAGCATTAGGGTTAGGGCAGAGTAGGTGAGTTAGGGTTAGGGCGCGGGTCAGGTGAGTTTGCGATAGTGACGGACATTAGGGTTAGGTTTTGGGTTAAGGTAAATGGATAGATAGTAGTGTATGTACAGTTTAGTGTAGGGTAGATGTAGGATTTTAAGTGTATGTGTGTGGATTGCTGTTTTTTTGGTGTGCTTGTGTTGTGTGTGTGTTTCTCGGAACAGCGATTTTTTTTCCCAGGGAAAAAAATCACTGTTCCAGGTGTTCGAGATTTTAAACTTTCGCTTAAAAGGGGTTGATGAATTAGCTTTTGGTTTTCTAAGCTTTCTCTAAGTCAGTATAGACCCGTAAAACTATACAGTATGGGACTTCTACCAGCTACAATACCTCTCATTGGAAAACATCAAGAACCTAATTAGAGCAAGCAATAATTATAAGGTGATAATTAAACAAATCTTATACTTAAGTTAGTACTACAACCAAAGATATCATTGTAAATGAGCAAGATATCAAACTAGTGTGACAAATTCAAAAACTGCTTTTATACAAAAAGAAAATGATCTCAAATACATATAAATTTATAGTAAAAATTAAATATCAAAATACAATACTGTTTTCAAAGTTCTGGGAAGGAAAAGGTAGTTTCATATCAGCTAATCAGAAGGAATTAGCTATTAGGAATACTATGAAACTGACGCCATATAATAAATTAATATACATCCAAATCATGATCTTCAATAATGCATATCATAAACCTGTACACCTTAACAAATTTAATCCATCTAAGTCACCCTATTGCCCTTTCTGCCCTAATAAAGAGGCTGACATCCTCCACACATATTCTGCAGCTGCAAAACAGTTTATAAACTATGGTGCTTACTAAGACTTCTCTGAGAGAAATCAGGTTATTCAAAATTCACTTTGTCCTGAGAGACAGCAATACTGCATATATTCAAAAGCAAGAGTAATAGTTTCTCCAAACACAACAATAACACTATGCACCTTATTAAAATTCTATATAGCAAAAAACTGGTTGGACAGATTCAATCTATCCTGTTCAGAATGCAAGAACATGGCCAAAAAACACATTTTGGCTAAAAAGCTTTATACAAAAAGCCAAAAGAACCAAACATATTATCAGAACTACTGCAAAGCATTAATTGGTATTTTATCATAAATGGCAAACAACGTTAATTATACATAGGTAGTAAACACAACTCTGAGTTGAGAGTACTAACACCACTAAGGTGACATTCTTGTACATATGAATATAGAGTATAGTAGAGTAGGCTGTTAACATTAGATTGGCTGATGTTGTGCCTCCAGTTATAATCTCATTTGTAACCAGAATGTACAAGTGAACCGTTATAATATAACAATGTTCTGACTACATCATAACATAACATAGCTACATAGTAATCCAAAGTATAATCTTAGCTTGTTTGTATTTCTGTAGTAGAAATGTGTAATACCTAGTTTAAATAACTTGCTAAATGTTAAGCACTATGTAACATTAACTGTTTCATATGTTTTATGATTTGTTACTCTTTCTAATTTGCATTTTATATAAAAAAATACTCAAAAAGATATTCGATAAAAAAAGAATAAGGTGAATAACAAGATGTATAAAGAGCATTCCCCAATGTTCCCAGAAATGGAGGGAAAGCTAGGTGCTTTAGGAAATCCATGCCAACCAAATCATAGTACCTACCGTTATTTATTTGTTTATTTAATCTGTTTATTGATTGATTGATTGATTGAGTATGAGCCTCAAAAGCTTCTCTTTATTCCCATTTAAAGAATTCTTTCATCTTTGAGATGGTGTTGGTGAAAAAGATTTTTTTATTAGGAGAATCTGAGAACAGGCTGTACTCATGCTCAGATTCACAGGGAATGAGAGAACAGAATCAGAGACTCCCTCCTCCATAGAGGAAGAAGGAAACCTCTTCAGTTTTGCCTTGGAAGCCACTACAGTGGAAGAATGAAAAGACTGTATAGCCTTAATATGTGCCTGGGCAAAACTGTACCAGTCTTCATGACAGCCTTTTGACTGGAGAGTCAAGAAAAGGGGAAGGGATGTTTAGTCTTCTGAGATTTTTTTCTTCGGCATCTCTAGTCTGATTGTTTTAGGGGAAGAAGCAGATGTCCATAGGATCATAGGATCATAGGGGGTTATTAGGCTAATGGCCCTGGGGCCCCTGCAAGCCTAGCCAAGAGTTTATCTCAAAAAGAAACCTCAGTCAGCACTTGTCACCCCTGTCAATGAGTGACACAGGTGGAAACCCTGGGACAAATTTGTGGTTTTCCATCCAGTCACCAAGTTGTACTTGTAGAGGGTCAGTGAGATACTTTCTTTGACATCAATGGGAAGTCTGTTCCAGAGATGGGGCAGCCTCTGGGAGACAAACCTGTCCCTCCAGCAGGTTTTGTTGATGTTGCATTCAGGCCTTTCGAGCGAGTATTGTGTGAGGAGTTAGACTTACAGATATGGAACATCATCTCTAGTAGGGCAGGGTCTGAGATTGCCTTGTAAGCGAGACACAGATCACCATTGTGCAATCTGTATGATACTGAGTAGAGTTATAGTGATTTCAGCCTGTCTGCATAGGGCAGATATTAGAAGCCATGGTTCTCTTTGTGAGGTATTTCTGTAGCCTTTCCATTTGGTGCACATGTTTGGAGAGGTACATACCAAATAGGGCATTATACTCAATTATTGATCTAATGAGGAAGGAGTATAGAGAGGTAATAACCTCCTTTTTTCTGAATGCAATACCTTTACTTATGAGATGAATCAAGTAAAAGGCTTTTCTGACCACTGTCTCTCTACATGATGGTTGAATGTGAGATTATTATCAACCAGAGTACCCAGGTCTCTCATCACAGGTTGTGTGTTTAGGGGGTTGCTGTTGATGTGGTAATTAGTAGGGTCTGTATCAGTTTCACTTATATGTTTGGCTAAAGAGTTTGCAAGTATCTTCCTACGAATTTCAGACCTGTGCTCTATTACCCTGTCTCTTAGCCTCCTAACCAACTTTCCAACATAAAACCCCAGGCATTTATTACATGTAGCAAGGTAAATATTACTCATCAGTTTAGCTTTAGCATTATACAAGTTGTATAACCAAATGCTAGATGAGGTGATTTGATAAACTGTAGATATGAAGGAATATGAATGGATTGTTCTGGAAGCAGATAAATATCCAGGTTTGAATAAGCAGGTTACACTTAAGCCAGTTTTGAAAATGAAACAACAAAAAGTGAAGAAAAAATGAATTTGTACCATTCATGTATATGTTGTTGTTACTGTGATTTTAAGAACTTAATTGATGTTTGAATACTGTTCCTGATTGGTTGCTGCGTCATGTGATGTGATTAATATGGGTTTAAAAATGCTGTTTTATAATCATTTTATGTACGACACTGACGAAGTATAGTTTATATATGAAAGCTTTGTCATTTTATTAAAGCTTTTTGATGGTGTGGAGTACTACTTTTTCTCTTGCCCATTAACTATCCACAAGAAACCATTGTTCTCTGGGATTTCAATATTGATTGGAACTCTTGTTCCTCTGAATCCCCCACAACCCAAGTAAACCTCTGTGGGTTTACTCAGACCATATCCTCTCCCACTAGGAAAGGCAAACCCTACAATAAAGAAAGTACCCTAGACTGGATACTCCTCAATAACCTTCCACAATACTATACATCAGGCACTTTACCTGATGACCAAAGTGATCACTGTCTCACCTATATAATCAAGCTCAAGGTAAGCTACTTCCAACGTCCCACCTATAGAACTATAAGAAGCAACAGGAACTTTAATCTCAATAAGTTTAATAATGAACTCAAGGCATGTAATTGGTCAGCCCTAACAAATCTCCCCCTAGATGAAGCTGTCTCATACTTTAATGCCAAATTACTTGCTGTTCTCACCTCTCATGCTCTCAACCGTGCCATCAGAACTAAAGTTAACATTGCACCATGGATCTCTAAAGACAGCAAAGTAAAAATCACACTTAGAAACAAAGCATGGGTTACCTACCGAAAAACTAAAACCCCACTTGATCAGCTTAGATTTAGACAGCTAAGAAATTACACTAAAATATCTATAACCTTAGATAAAAAGAACTCATACTGCCATCTACAACAAATACACCAAAATAAACCTCAGAAGTTCTGGGCAGGACTAAACAAACTCCTCCACCCAGGCCAAACCACCACCCCACCCCCTCCACCCCCTCAGCCTCCAAACAAAAATCCTCTGAAGACATTGCTAACACCTTTAATACCTTTTTCACAGAGGCTATCCAATCTATGGCCAGCCAACTGACTCCCAATGGCTCTAATCCAAGTTCAGCCCCTACCAATACCCATGTAGCATTTAGCTTCCAACCTGTTCCTACCAAACACATTATGACCTTAATTAAGAAACTAAGACCCACGACTCTGGCTGTGGATCTTCTCCCTGCAGACTACTTACAAAAAGCTGCAGACGCTATATCAAACCCTGTCTCTATCCTAATTAACCTAACTATATCTGAAGCCACCATCCCCACTACATGGAAAATCTCCCATGTCATACCTCTTCATAAAGGAGGCTGTTCCACTGAATTATCAAACTATAGGCCTATAACAATTTTGTCACCACTAGCTAAAATTAAGGGTCTATATCACATTATCGAATTTCCAAAATATCGAACACCATAAGCTCGAACATGGAAGTTCGAAATGTGATATCATCGAAAGCTCAGAACAGCAAATTGTTTTCCCAGGGAAAAAATTTGTTGTTCCGAGAAATACGCACACAACACAAGCACACCAAAAACTATGTCTAATGTGGGGGGCTTCGAAGCCGCTGAACGGCACACCAAATTCTTGCCCTGGATAAGAATTCAATGTTCCGTGGCATCGATATTGTCAGCGTTCATAGTTTCATGTTTGATGAAATGTCATTCGATGCTGTGCGCTTTCATGGTTATGATATACCTCCAAAATTATGCAGAAGTGTGTACATATACAGCTCATGCAGTATCTCACCCAAAACAAACTATTGTCCAACACTAAGCACGGCTTTAGGCCAAACCACAGCACTACATCAACCCTCCTCTCTTTTTCTAACATCATAAATCACAACCGAAATAACAACAAACTATCCTCTGCACTCTTTCTAGATCTTTCCAAGGCCTTTGACATGGTCGACCATAAAATGCTTATGAATCTTGAAGGCCTTTACTTTAAACAATCAAGCACTCCAGTGGTTTGAATCTTATTTACAGGGCAGACAACAGGCAGTCCTTTGGTAGGATAAGTTATCATCGTGTCTCCCTATCATGCTAGGAGTCCCCCAGGGCTCCATATTAGGACTCCTTCTTTTCTCTATCTTTATCAATGACCTTCACACAGTCATCCCAGATGCTACTTGCATTCAATACATGGATGACTCCACTCTTTGTTCCACAACCTCCCCAGCAAGCCTACTCATGTTAACCCAAAACACCTTCAACACAGTAGAAAAATGGCTTTCAAACTGATGTCTGATCCTAAACCCCAACAAAACTAAGCTACTTCTCTTCTCCCCTACAAACAGAACCCCACCCCCAGCACCACCCTTCAACATAACAGCAAATAATGGCACCATCACCCCGAAAGCCCAAACCAAACTATTAGGTGTCAAACAGATCAATCAAACTATAAAAACTATCAATAAAAAACTTGTCTCTCTTTATAGGATCAAATCATTCCTTACCCCACTTGCTAGAACCACAATTGCCCGATCCCAGCTACTATCAACCCTTCTTTATGCCTCACCTCTTTTTTCCAACTTGAACAAAACAGATCTTAATGAACTATCATCCTGCTATAACCAGATTTCCAGATTTGCTGCTGGCACACCCTACCGAGCTCACCACTGCCTCAACCTAAATCTCTTAGGATGGCTGGAACTGCCTTACCTACTGCAGTTCAATCAACTGATAGTAGCCCATAAAGTTCTTTACTGGCCAGAAAATATGCCTGCACTAAAAAATATAATCAGCCCCTACAGTAACAATCACCCACTCCGCTCATCCACCAGACTCCTAGTTCAAACGGTCAAATCCAACCACTCTGCTGGTGACTCGCTATTTGCCAACTCTGTTGGTGAAACATGGAACTCACTTCCAGCAGACCTGACTTTAGAACCATTGCTAACCTTATTCAAAAACAAACTCAAGAATTATGTCAAAACACACTGGTTATGTCCGTGCTCTAACCCTGACAAGTGTTCTCTCTATTTCTCTATTTCTTTTGCCTCCATTTTTAGAAATAGTTTTTCTTTCATACCAGGAAGGGTAAACTGAATAAACTGCCACTCATTGTGTCATTATCCTGAATGTTAATATGCACATATTATCTCTATTTAATACTTGCACTGCTCAAGTCTGCAACATGTATGTAACTACCATTTACTAAAAGTTATTTATCTGTAGGTATGTAACTACTATTTACTAAACGTTTCTTTATGTGTATGTGTACTATGAACCTTGGAGCTTTTCTCCCTGGACCTCCACTGAAAATGGACATATATCCAGTCGGACTATCCCGGTTAACAAATGTAAAATAAATAAATAAATAGTTTGTGGTTAGAATAGGGAATATTAGCTTGAAGAGATTGTACAATTTGGGTATTGTGTGATTGAGGTGATGTGGAATGAAGGTAGATGGTGATGTGGCTTGAACAGAGTGAGAAGAGGAGAGGCTATATAGAAATGAGTTTAATGTGAGAGTAATGCTTAGGGGAGTGGCTAGTTAGGTATAAAGGTCTAGAGCCTGGGCGTGGGTGGGAATGGAGGTAGGGGAGCAGAGTGAGCCCGAGCGTAGTGAAAGGCAAACTGAGCGGGAAGACCCAAATTCCATGTATGTGCAAGTAAAAACAATCAGCTGCACTGAACTATTGGCTGCTTACTAGTAAATTTATTTGTCCATTAAGCTATAACACTTGTTATTGTAGATATTAGTGAGACTACCTTCATATGGGCAGCTGGGAGCCTAAATAAATGTATACAGTAAGAGGGCTATGGTTAAACAGAAAGATGGAAAAAGTGAAACAAAGTGTATTTAAATTGGGAAGGGAGTCTTTAGGGAAGATATACAATTCAAAAGATGTCTGGTGACAAATCAATTTACTAAAGGGACTAGAGGAAAAAACTATAATCCAGTAGGATGTGCAAGCTACTGTAATAATATAGGAGGAGGAAGAAATAGAGTCAAAAATTCCCTGCATTATACCGATACTCTCATGTTTGATGGGATTTAGAGTGTGTGAGGAAAGTGACCAAAAGTTTTCTTAGACTGTCCAGATGTCTGAAATCCTTGGCAGGATATCCCATATAGCTAAATGCTATAGCAAAAGCAGTTTAATGATGAACACATGCAAATCTTTTATCCTCTAATCAGTTACAAAACTAAACAGCAATTAAGGTCATTCATTAAAAACCTACTGACAGTTAAAAATAATCTTTAAAAATAGGTGACTGAGCTCCCAGCTACTTCCTAGCCAGCTTATGGAACTCTAACCTCAACAACACCATTTGACTTCAATAACTTTGAATCTTTCATACATGCATATTTCAAATCAACACAGTATTTTCCTGTCATAAATATTTTGTCACCTAATTATTTTTGCTTTCACTTAAACCCTTTCATGGTCTCACCTCATTTATTTTATTCCACTGAATACAGATTGTCTCTACACTGAATCTCTCTTCATAGTATCATAAGATCATAAGATCATAGGAGGTTACTAGGCTAATGCCCTAGGGCTCTTACAAGCCTAGTAAAGTTTTAGCCTTATTTCCACAATCAGCACCTATCACCTCTGTCCAAGAGGGACACAGGTGGAACCCCTGGGATGAACTTGCAGTTACCCATCCAATTGTCCAGATTGCATTTGAAGAGGGCAAATGAGATGCTCTGCATGACATGAAGTGAGAGTCTGTCCAAAAGGTGTGATAACCTCTGGGAGACAAATGTGTCCCTCAAGCAGGTTCTATTCATGTTACATACCAAGTTAAAGCCACTAGAGCGAGTAACCCATGTATCATTTGACTTACAGATATGCAGCATTTCCAATAAAGCAGGGTCAAAGATTGCCTTATATGCAAACCATAGATCACCTCTGAGCAGTCTGTATGAAACAGAATAAAGTGACAGTGATTTCAGATGATCTTCATAGGACAGATGCTGAAGACCTTGAATTTTTCTTATGAGGAACCTTTGTGGTCTCTCCAATTGCTGCAAGTGCTTGGAAAGGTATATAGCAAAAGGACCATTGTACTCAATTATTGGCCTGATGAGGGAAGAGTACAGGGAGGTTATAACTTCTTTTTTTCCTGCAGGCAGTGCCCTTACTTATGAAATGAGCAATATAGAATGACCCTCTTACCACTGTAGAGACATGGTGATCAAAGTTAAGGTTGCTGTCAACCTGTGTGCCTAGGTCTCTCACCACTGAGTGCATACTTACGGTGTTATTGATGTGGTAGTTATCAGGAACATCACTCTTACTGAAAGGGATGATAATACATTATTTTGCATTGAGTTTAAGGCCATGGCTTTGGCACTAGTCATTTGTTTGTGTAAGATCCTCTTGTAGGATGTTGATATTGTTTGGAGATTCTATGACTGCTCCAGGTTTGAAGTCATCAGCAAATTCTGTCAGCCATTGACCTTTAGATTTAGCTTGCACTTTGGAGAAACAGATTCCAAGCAGTACAGGTCCTAGGACTGATGCCTGTTGAACACCAGTGGTTGCAGGTCTGCTGTAGGAGATGGATGCCCCTATTTTCACTATATGGGTTCTATCAGTGAGCCAGTTAGTGACCCATCTAATGATATATGGGTTGATACAAGCTGGGTGATTTTGTCAATCATGCCTGACTGGGGGATAGTGTCAAATGCCTTGGCTAAGTCTGAGTAGGCTGTGTGCACAAATTTCCCCTCATCAAGGACTTTGGTGACTGTCTCGAAGAAGTCCACCAGGTTTAACAGGCATGATCTCCCTTTGACAAATCCACATTGAGTAGGATCAAATGTTTGGAGGTTATCAATATCTTTGTTGATAAGGTCCATGACGGTTCTCTCCATGGCCTTGCAGATAAGGCTAGTCAGGCTAATAGGTCTATAGTTCCTGGAGTCAGTGGAAACACCACCTTTGTGCATGGGGATAACGGTGGCCTTTTTCCATTCAGCTGGGATGAAGCCAGTGCTTAAACTATGTTTGAAAAGAGTATTCAATGGTGTTGCTAATTCTTGTTTGAGCCCATGTAGGATGCAGCCTGGGATGTTAACAGGTCCCATGGATGCTGTGTTTTTGACCTTAGAGAGGGTGTTCACTACCTGATCTTTAGAGATACAGGGTAGAGGACAGGTGGTAGGGATGTCTTGGGGTAAGTGTGGCGGGGAAGGGGGAGTGAAGTTTTTACAGAACCTGTCAGCTAACAGGTTAGCAATGCCCACAGGCTCATTAACTTGCAGTTCGGCACAAACTTGAGCCTTTCCTTTTAGGTTACAGATGTAACTAAAGAGTGCCTTATGGTTGTCCTTAGTAGAGGAAGCTAACTTGGATTCATAGTCAGATTTGGAGGACGTCTCAAGGAGTGTTATTTGCTTCTTTAAGCTGAGGAGGGAGTGTTTCCAGTTTGTGGCTCACTCTCTGTTACTCTTAGACAACAATTTCTTCCTCTTATTGTAAAGCCTGTTAATGGCAGTTGTCCACCAGATAGGTCTGCTCTTCCTTGAGGAGCTTGTTTTGGTTCTATCAAGTACGGCTGTGCCAATGTAGTTGTTCAGGTATTTGTATAAAGGATTTGTGTATAAATCAGCATTGTTGCCAGTTCCAACTGGGGAGGAGGTGCAGTGAAGCCATTTATACCAACCCATAAGAGGTTATATTCTGTTTTGGAGAGGTTTATTAGGTTAGTTTGTGCTTTTGGGGATTAGGTGTGATAGTAACTTCAAATGAGACTGATATGTGGTCAGATCTCACCAGGGAAGACCTCACAATGGGGGTGCCACAGTGGTCCCCCATACTGGTAAGCACCAGATCCAGGATGTTGGCACCCCTTGTGGAGATGTCAGCTAGCTGGTCCAGGGCATTGGAGTTAATGAAGTCAAACAACCTTTTCGGCAAGTGAGTTTCCGCATGAGTAATTTCCCCAGTCAATGGATGGGTAGTTAAAGTCTCCCAAAACCATGGTGTCCTGATGTATCTTTATAGACTCAAGTAGATCCAAATGGACAGGGTCCTGTATCTGGAAATGACTTGAATAGGTGTCCTACCATCAGTTAATTACACCTGAAGTATCTCCAGAGAATCATGCTGTCTAACCAATCCGCAGGTGTATTTATGTTTAATGAGTATTGATACACCACCACAGTTAGTTTTCATGCCTTCAGTTTGTGGTTTGAACATGTGGAAAGAGGTTTAACCTGATATGACTGGGGTGCTTTCCACAGCCTTAAACCAGGTCTCTGTGTCTGCATAAATGTCTTTGTCTTCCAAGGTGAGGACTGCTTTCATCACTCTGTATTCCCCTTCTTGATCCCAGTCATTCAGTCGTGATACCTTCACCTAATTACTTTTCCCATTAGCCAGTAATGTTCTAACCTAACATACCACCACTCCTGATATCTTCACAGAACACTTCGAAACATTATCTTCCCTGTTCCTTTGTTATTCCTCTACCTTTCCACAGTACAACTACATATCATGCAGCCTTGATTCTTACTTGTAAATACCACACAAATGCAATATTTTTTGTAATACTCTTTCAATTTGGATTTCTATGTTGTGTTTGTTGTAATATTGCATTGTTTCTTCTGGGTTCCCTTTGAAAATAGGGTTCCTATTAAATGATCAAATGCGTCTTGATCGAACTTGAAAGCACGAAAAGGCAAAATAGCGAAACAGCATATAAACAAATTCTTTCCCTGGGAAAGAAATCACATAGCTGTTTCTGTTACTTTGCCATTTTCATGACTGCAGTGCAATCTCGGAGTTGGTATATTTAAGTAAGGGAGTTGTGGGGGGTGAAGCCCCCCACTTTATGTAATGTTTTACAAATTTTTTTTTTTTGTGGAACAGTTCTTAGCATTCAAGATTGTAAGCTTTCTCTTACATGGGTTCAATAAATCATCGTTCGCTTATTTAAGCGTTCGATGATTTAACATAAACCCTGAAAAAATGGCCATGCCCTGAAGGGCTAACCTTGCATAAAAATTATATTCAATAAAAAAGTAAAATAAAAAGCTGTGCACATGTTATAAGTGGAAAAATATACAGCATTCACACTGTTACAACAGTATTTCAGCCATGTCATTTAAATTTTTTTTTCAAGAATACACATATTGCAAATGTCAGAATATTATATATTTGACCACTTTTAATGTGCAAACTGCTGTTCATGTGTGGAAATATTAACTCAATATCTGTATACAGAAACACATAAATTATACTTAAAATGCAAGAAATATTTTTTAAATTATATTTCTGGTCTTTCTTTATGATCACTATCAGCAGCATTAACCATTTTTCCCATCTTTACTTGAAGCCGAGACAGTCTGACAGTGCAGAGGGTGCAGAGGGTTAAAGCTATGAGCTGTAGTTCCTGTGGTACAGGGTTTGAGTCTCTCAACCCTAATTTGTCAACTATGTGATCTGATCTTGAGAAGTCAATTAAGCAGACAGTGCTTGAGAGTAACTGTGAATTTGGCCAAGGTTCCTCAATGGTCACCCAGACTGCAAGCCTAGTAACTACCTATGAACAGGTCTACTTCAGAATGTCGACCGTTCAGAATGCCGACTTTCATATGGCCGACACCATATGATCGACATTCTGAAACACCAACAGCCTGAAATTGCACCGTTTACCTACCTGTAAACACAGTGAAACTGTGTTATGCAGGGAGGTAGGCCCCACTCCACCCCCCACACCCCCTGCTACTTAAATATTCTCACTCCAAGATTGCACTACAGTGCAGGAAAGTGGAATCTCCCAGTCCCACACTGTAGTGGGATCCCCGCTATCATTTGTTGGCCTTTCAAATGTTTGCTCATATGGTGTCGGCCATATGAGTTTCGAACATTTGAAAGTTCAAACAACTGAAGGGCTCCCCTATAAACACATATAAGGTGTTGCATCAGCTGTTGCCTCTTTTCTTCTTTCAGAGTCATTCCCCTATCTCCTTCATTAGTTAATCATGCCTATCTCAAGTCTTCTCTCATGCAATCTATCCATTTCTTGACTAAACGTCTTCATCTCATCTTACCCTTTTCCTGTCCTGTCTGGTACTTGATCACATTAGTTTAAATTTCAAATGATGGAAGCTATTTGTGTTAATAAGAAACAAAGGCAGAGAGACAGGGGAAGAGCAGAAGCAAACCAAAATTCAGTTATGTGTATAGATTGCATAAACAGTCTTGAATAATTGTGTCCCATAAGGTCAGAATGATTAGTTTTCATTGGTACTTGCCTTTAAAGCAAGATGATTTAAGCACTGATAGAGTTATTGAACTATACTTTTAATTGACTGGTGGTGTCTTTCTTTCTATTTTTTTTAAGTTGGACTAATGAGTTTTTGCTAGATTTTGTTAAGTGCTTATAATCACAAAACATTAGCAGTGCTTAAACGATATAATTGTTGAGACTGCAGTGGGCAAGTTTTTTTTTTCATCAATTCATACATTGTACGGGTGCAGTCTTGTATCCTCGAACCATGGACCTTGGTGCAGATTTATTTATTTATTTTTGTTTACCAGGAAAGTCCAACTGGGTAATATTCATTTTTAGTGGAGGTCCAGGGAGAAAAGCTCCAGAGTAGTCACATTTCTATTTACATTTATAACAAACAGTAGTTACATTTATACATTCTAAGATTGTACAGAGGTGGAAGGTACTAAAGAGAAAGCCCACATACAACTTAATGGATTGTACAGGCAGCAGTTATCGTCCACAAGTGTTCAGACTGTTGAACAACTAACCTTAACAATGTCAACACTCCAGAGAAGCTGAAGAAACAAGGAGACACTAGGATTTTGGATGCAGAACGTTAAGAAGAATAACAATAATTAACAATAATCATGCAGGATGTTATATCTATAAAGTAGCAGAAAGTATCCTAAGAACTAAACCAACATGGGAATGGAAAAGGAGATTCTGCTGATACGGATGACTGCAATTAAGGATACAGACAATAGGCAAGAGGAGGCCAAAATGTATTGTAGAAAACTGGCACAGGAACCAAGGTATTGGAAGCAAATAACTAAAGAGGGAAAGATGATAGCATGGGAAGATGCCAAGAATTTATTTGGACTGCAGGTTAGAGCTTGCCTTCCCTATCAGAGATTGATATCAGAGTATAGGCAAAGAGAAAGAAATAGGGAGGGTCCTAAATGAAAGACCAGCACTGCTAGAGTTTTTAATAGAATGTAGAACAGAAGCTGCCATTAAAAAAGGAATAATTAGTAGAGCATATAAAATATTGTACTTAACTGAAAGAATAAATCAGCGAAGGTTAGAAAGGATTGAGAAGAGAGACTGGATAATCAATTCACAAAGAAACAATGGGGGATATATGTTTGCCTCCCAAACATGCAACAACATCTAGAAGATATAGGATTTTTGCTAGGAAATGTTTACATAGATATTTTTATACCCCAAGTAGACTCCAGAGAATTTTTCCTCAGGTAGACAGTGAATGTTGGAGTTGAGAAGGGGAAGAAATAGGTAACTAAGAACATACTTTCTAGGAGTGCAGGGAGTTGTCAGACTTTAGGGATTCCCTGCAGGATGCACTGTCGGAGATGCTGTGTGGGAAGATTTATCAGATGAGGAAGTTGATTTTTCTGAGCTATGATACAGAATCAGTATTGTCTAGACATGGTAAGTAAGGTCTTGCTGTGTCTAATAATGGAAATCAAAATCTAAACCAATTATTCTGGAAATAGTAAATATAGTAACACAGATAAAACAACTGGAATTGAGATCTTTATAAACTGGTAAGAGCAAACTATATAGGAAAAAAGGGAATTGTGGGAACAATACGTACAAGCAAGGAATGAGTCCTAAAAGGCAGCAGGACTTAAATGAGCTATGCAATGTTTGAGTGAGAAAGGATGGGTAGATTATAAGTGATGTATAATGTTTGCAACTGGGAGTGTGTTCATATGGTTTGTGATGTAAAATGCTTGTGACTAGGATTGTGTCAGTGTGATTTGTTTTCATTTATATAAATGTATGATTGCCTATGTATTAAGTGATGGTTTAATGAAGATGTGTCTTGTTAAAAAAAAAAAAAACAAAAATTGAATAATGTATGTAATATTGCTTAGGCTATATGATATATAGCAATGTTTATGAAGTATAATGCTTGTTATGTTAATATAGTTTGATTACTTTTATATGAATGTAAATTTGCCTATGTCACAAGTGATACAGTAGAACCTCGGTAAGTTGACCGCCCAAGGGACTGTAACAAACTGGTCAACATACAGAGGTGGTCAACATAAGGAACTAGGCCTACTGCACAGATACATACATGTACTTATTTTCTTGTACAGCTTTTATTAGAGAATATCATACAAACTCATACATAATCAAAACACAGTAATGTCATACATAGAGTATCGTACAAAATCAATACATTTACTATTTTCTCATGGTTTAATCATTCTTTCTGAAAAAAGAGTCAGTCTTGGTCTGTTTCTTATTCTTATTACAAAGGTAAGTGGAGAAAGCACTCTCCACGCTGGCTACACCACTCATACCTGGGCATTTTTGAACAGCAAATGACTTCAACTGCATTATCAGATGCCGGACATCCTCTTCTTTTGGAGTCTCTGCAATTTCAGTCTCATCCTCACTTGCTTCTTCCACTTCATCAACTGCTTCATGCACTTTTACACTGGTCTGTACTTCAGTCAATATCGTTTGGAAAATTGCTTCTGGGTCAGGTTCATTACAGGTTGCCACCTCATCATCCATTGCAACAAAACCTTCAAAATCTACTCTTTCGAATTCTGCCATGGGCGATGGACTGTCTGATGGGGCCAAAACATTGTGCTCTTGGGTTCTGACAAATCCAACTTTCTTGAAACACTTCTGTATCTTTTCTGGCTGAACTTTAGTCCAAGCAGAACTGATGCAGAGGACAGCATCTAGAGCATTAACTGATGCAGTGGATGAAGTTGCTTCCACAGGCGGACCACAGGTTTGTGTTTTAGTAATGACCCACTGCAGGAGCTGGGCTCAGTAGTGAATTTTAAATGTTCTGATGATGCCTTGGTCAAGAGGTTGGATTTTTGAGGTCGTGTTTGGAGGCAAAAATTTTAGTGTTACATTTGTGCGATGATTCACTTGCGGGTGGCCAGGACAGTTGTCTGTAGAATAGACCATTTCTCCTTCTTCATTTCTCGGTTGATCCCCCTTACCCACTCCTCAAATAGGGCACCAGTCATCCATGTGCATTTGTTTAATCTCCAAATGACGTAGAGGTCTTCCAGCTTCAGGTTCTTGAATGTGCATGACTTTGCTGATTTACCAATCACCAAGGACTTTCGTTTTTCTCCAGCTGAGTTAGTGCAAAGCAGAACTGTGAAACATTTTTTGGAACGTTTTCCACTCCTACATTTGTCACCCTTCATGATAAGGCTCCTGTCAGACATCACCTTGAAAAAGAGTTTGCACTCATCAACATTAAAGATGTCATCATCTTTGAAGCCTCTGACGAAGTCCAGGAAATTTTTGATGAACTCTTCCATAACTTCTACTGGAACTTCATTGGATTCACCACACAAGACTTTCTGGGAGATTTTGTGCTGCACTTTAAATTTCTCAAGTCAACCACTTGATGCTTGGAAATCTGTCACCCCTATTTCCTGTGTGAATTTATTTAGCAATTTCTTGTATCATCGGCCCAGAGATTTGGACGTTAACTGTCCTCATTTGTTTGAACCAGCTTAATGTAGCTTCACTGACTTCATAAAAGGATGTCTTCCTCCTTTTCTGCTACACGTCTCTGCTTTCCTTACCACATCTCTCCAAGTACTCATGTTTACGTTTTTGGTTGTTGCTAACTGTGGTCTTGCTAACACCAAAATGTTTCTCCAACTTTCTTTGGCTGCTGCTTTCTAGAAAATGTAGAAGATCAACCTTTTTCTTCAGTGTCAGCTCTTTGTGTTCTTTCCTTTGGGCCATCATGTCTTGATTAACAAAAATGTTTCAGTAATTGTAGGATGTACCTACAATTTAGACCAGTCCTTCACATTGAAAAAATATTCATTAAGATGTGATAAACAGTAGGATGTTAGGCCTAATCCAACACATGGTAATAATAAAACACGAAAAAAGAACTTATACTAAAGAAAAAAACAATACAACTAAGGGACAAAGCCCACACCTTCTACCCCTTGGTGTAGAGTGGACTCAACTGGTCAAGTTATAGAGGGTAAATTAATATTGTGTGTCACAGTCCAAGTGATCAACATACAACTTACAGAGGTGGTCAATATAAAGAGGTCGGTCTTCCATTGAGTACATGTAGTGCATGTCTGGTCTATGAAAATTAGGTCAACTTAAGGTGGTGGTCAATGTAGGGAGGTGGTCAACTTTGGAGGTTCTACTGTAATTCAATAAAGGTGTTTGAGGGAGTGTTGACATTGTTTTTTTTTTCACTTTGTAAGAACATTATAAGTGCAATATGATTGTCTTTACTTTTGTACAATTAAATTATTCAATTTATCTATGTTATGCAATTTGAACTGAATTATTTCTTGCACAAGTACAGGAATTGTGAATTATGTTATGCTGCTATCCTGTCTTAAAATGCTGGTGGGTAAGTTATCTATGTGTGTATTTATTTCTGTACTGCCTAGAATTTCTGCTGTTATATGCTTCCTTCACGCTCCTGTGAAAACTGTTTTCAATGTACATGAGCCTGAAGTAACAAAATTTCACCCAGTGATACATTGCATTTGTTGATCTGAATGACAATAAAGTTTACTTTGACTTTGATGTATAAAAATCGTTTTGTCATTTCAGTGAGAGGTTGAGTGCATGGTGAGCGCAAAGTCCCAGCCTTGAGATGAGCATGTGCAGGACCAGGACTGGTTAAGATGTTGTTTAAGCAGTGGTTTAAAACTACTGAGTTTGTAAGAGTTCTATTTGTGTGGAGATACTATTCCTAAGTTTAGTAATGTATTGTGAGTCAGGCGAGTCTCCTGCAACATTATTTGACTTATTTGTAAGTAACAAGAATTTGTTAATAGAGCCGAGGTCCCTTGCTGGACAGAAAGGCAGTAATAAGGTTTGCAGTGCAGGGTATTTTTATGGCTGATGAATGAGTTTGTGTGCTGTAGTTAGTTGTGAATTTGTCTGGTAGTTATGTAGTTCAAGCCAGTTTAATTTCTTACAGCTATGACATTGGTGGATCTTATGAGGGAGATTTGTGGCAGCTTCTTTCTTTGAGTATCATTTAAATTTGTTAGGATAGGAGCAACGTATAAGAGAGCTGGCAATAAGAAACTGGTGACTAAAGTTTTTCTTGCAGTTTCTGTAAGGAATCCATCATGCCTCTTTACTCATCCCTCATCAGGCCCATAATTGAGTGCAATGCCCCTTTTGGGATGTACCTTACCAGACACCTGCAGCAACTGGAAAGACCCCAAAAGTACCTCACCAAGAGGATCAAAGGGCTCAAACAGATGCCATATGCTGCCCGGTTAAAGAAACTCCAGCTCTACTCAGTGGCATACCGCCTGTTCAGAAGCGATCTGTGCCTGACGTATAAAGCCATGTCCAACCCGGAATTAATGGACATGCTGCACCTCAGAAAATCCAAATCCCATCGAGTTACGAGAGACTTGAACATCAGCACTGAAATAAATAGGACATGCTGGAGGGACAGATTCATAACCCAGAGGCTCCCTTCACTCTGGAATAATGGTAATTATGGTAAAAATTTGATTCTGATTTTGGTAACTTTTTGAGGTAAAAAGCATTAGCTTAGTTTTCCTGGGGTTAAGTAGGTTGAGGATGACCTGATGTTCTCCATTCACTTAGCTAATGGACTCTGCTGGCCTGGGGAGATCCAGGAGGGGGGCCCACAAGTGTGAGTATCTCTGATCTATGGCAAGGTGACTTGAAAGACAGCTCCCAGGATCAGGACAGTCAGCCTCTATCTTTGGCTTATCAGCCAGAGGTTAGGTAGTGTTAACACCCTGACATACATGGCAGACAATAAGCTTCTACTTAAAATGTCTTGCTGTCTGGGTTGAAATCTCTGTACTCGTAGAGCTTCCCATTATGTTCTTCCTCATGACAATAATGGCAAAGTTGTTGTGGATCCTGACTTGTAATTTACCAGCCACAGGGACATTCCATTGATTTAAGTCCAGGCATTAAAAACTTGAACTAAGTGGCTGAAAAGATTTGGTGGTTTCAGAAGCAGGCTTACTTATGTAATCTGTCTGAAATGTCATGTTCACAGTATATGTTGGCACTAAACACACATAGTCTAAGTATGGGATTTCCTAGGATAAATGACAAATTGTGATTGGGGAACCGATGAAGCCAATATCAAAACCTGTCAGGGTGGGTCCCAATGTTATATCATCTGTTATGGTGAGGTCTTCTGTATTATATTCTTCTGTCATTCCTATGTCTTTGGTATCCTTCACTAATAGGTAGTACAGCATGTTATGCTACCTAAACCACAGGAGCCATTTCCAGTCTCCATCCCTTGCAGGACTGCCATGATAACATATGTTCTAGCTTTTACAGTGGTGGTACAGTTTGTAATGTTTGGTTTGTAAGGAAGACAGAGAACAGGCTCACCAGTATCTTGAGCTACAACAAGACAGAGCACAGCCTCACCGGTATCTTGGGGTCTATATTATAACATCAATGTCTTAAAACTTCGAATGTTATAATATTGAACCCTATGCACCGAATGCTGGAAATGGCGAAGCTGCAGAATATCGAATACTTTCCTAGGGAAAGTATTCGGTGGGCCGTTTCTGCAGCTTCACTATTTCCTCGACTATGGAGTGAAGGTTACGGACCGGGTTAAGGTAAGTGTGCGAATGAAGGTGAGTGTGCGATAGGACCTTAGAGTTAGGGAGTGGGTAAGGTGAGTGTGCGATAAGGACTTTAGGGTTAGGGAGTGGGTAAGGTGAGTGTGCGATAGGGACTTCAGGGTTAGGGAGAGGGTAAGGTGAGTGTGCGATAGGACTTTAGGGTTAGGGAGCAGGTAAGGTGAGTGTGTGATAGTTAGGGACCTTAGGGTTTGGAAGTGGGTAAGGTGAGTGTGCGATAGTTACGGACCTTAAGGTTAGGGTTGGGTGAAAGTAAGTGGATAGCTAGTAGTGTATGTATGGTTTAGTGTAGGGTTTTGTGAAGTGTATGTGTGTGGATTATTTATTTTGGTGTGCTTGTGTTGTGTGTATGTGTGTCAGAACAGCAAATTTTTTCCCTGGGAAAAAATTTGCTATTCTGAGTGTTTGCTGTTTTGGTCAAAATGGTTCAATATTATAACATTCGAAGTTTTAAGACTTCGATGTTATAATATAGACCCGGTATCTTGAGCTGCAACAAGACAGAGCACAGCCTCACCGGTACCTTGAGCTGCAAAAAGCACAGCCTCACCGGTACCTTGAGCTGTAACAAGACAGAGCACAGGCTCACCAGTATCTTGAGCTGCAAGAAGACAGAGCAAAGCCTCACCGATTTCTTGAGCTGTATCATCTGCCCCAAAAGAAAGCTGATGCAGCTACCCCTCTAGTAAAAAGCCCTTTAAAGAGTTGTTAGTAGAATAATAGCAGAATCAAGCACCTTTGTCAAGCCAATAGAAAATTGTTTGCCTGTAGAAACAGATAATTATTTCAGGCAAAGGGGGGCGATTTGACAAAAGTCACTAACATATTTGGTCCCCCATAATAAGTTCACAGTTGTGAAGTCATCTCTCTGTGACATCTATAGATGAAGACTGGATGATAACTTGTTATCACACATTTCATTTTGCATAAAGGAAGGACTCGTACATAAAGCCCCCATTGCCCTTATAAAATTACTGGAAACAATGGACAACTCATCAATCTTTATGGCAGATCTGAAAATGGTCCTTGTAGATCAGTGTTCTACATTGGTTAATAAGAAAATGCTAATAAATAAATAGATTTCTAGGTAAGACTTTTCAGAGCAAAACAGGATAGCTCAACTGAAGGCTTTATGAATTTTTTGGGTATGAAATTTAACTTTCATAAAGAAAGAACTACCTTCTGAGTGGCCTTCAGATGCAGAGCAAAAGATCAACTAGAGGCCAAAAAAATCAAGGTAGATTTCTCAAGGCTGACAAGCATAACATCTATCTGTGCAAATTTAAACACAATAAAAGAATGTGCATAAATAAGGGACCACTCTTTCACTACAATGACTGAGATTCATCCTCAGCTGGCTGTCAGTCCCTAGTCTTATTTATTTATCATTTGTTTATTTATTTGACATTTGTTGACCAGGAATGTCTGACTGAGCTTTTGCCCTTTTTCAGCAGAGGCCCGGGGAGAAAAGCTCCACAAAGTATTACATACACCATAAAATTGTTTACAAACAGTACAATATACATGAGGTATTATAAACATGCATTATAATGCTTGGATTCCCACTTGCAGCATGAGAGTTTAAAAGGTGTTATTTACAAAAAAGGTAATAAAACAATATGTTAAAGTCATTCATATATCTCCGATACATAAGGAATTCACCATTTAGAGGGAAGTAATGACAGATTAATTTTTAAGATAAGAGTACAAAAAGTACTATACATCAAATCTTAGTTCTTACAGGCAACAGCATGTACATCAGTAATCAGAAGCAGAGGGGAATTTGATAGAGCAGGTGATAGAAAAATGTTAAATGTCAAGAGAAAAAAAAGGGGGGTGGCTATGGGTAAAAGAGGGAAAATTAGAGATTTTTTTAATTAATAAATGAGAGGAGTCGCAGTAGTTAGAATCAAGTGAAATCTGAGAAATGGGAGTAAGCTAAATGGGAAAAGAAGGGAGGAAGGTAAATATGAGTAGTGGAGAAATTTAGTGAAAAAAAGGTATTAGGAGTTGGAGTTCTGTGGTGGGAATTAAGTATGAGTTGGGAAGAGGCTGTATGCAAAGGGAGTATCTTTTTCAATAGTGCAACATCCCTATACAAATACAGGGGATATAGATTTCTGAAGAGAAATACAGACAAGGACACCTAGATAGGGCAAATTTTACAATAAAATAATCACAAAGGTGGAATGTCACTTAAAAAAATGAAGGTTAATGAGGGAGAAAAAATAGAAATTGATGTTTTATGCCATCTGCAAGTGAATGATTTAGTGCAGAAACTGAGACTCAGACAGTATTTCAACATAATGAACCAATGAATTCCTAGATGGAGTAGCACCACATGCAGCAAAATACACCTGATGAAGATATGCCATAAAGCAATGTTTATGGAGTAGCACCACATGGAGCAAAATACACCTGAAGAAGATATGCCATAACTGAATGTTTTGGAACCTTCTGTAGAAGACTCACGTGAAAATCCAGTTAGAATTGCACAGTCAGAAAAATCAGGAAGCAGTGGAAATTCTGACACAGGCAGTACTGCAACATGATTGGCCAATGAAGCCCCAGATGGAGGAGTTAACAGATGGAGCAGGATGCAGCCGAAGATATTGCATAGGGTGTTGGGCTGGAACCTTCTGCAGGAGACTCAAATGAAAGCCCAGTTAGAAATGCACAGCAAGTGAAACAGCAAGAAACAGAAAACAAAGTGCATGCTCTCACTACAGAAGAAAATAATCTAAGGGAAGACATGTTTCATTTTATATAGAATAGACATAATGATGTGGATGAAAGAAAGAAATTATAGAAAGAAAATAAGATTCAAAATGTTAGAAGACTGCAAAACAGATGACAATAGTAATTAAGACAATTAACAGAAATTCATATTTAAACATAATCTGGATAAATTCTGCTTGCCTCTGGGTTTTTCGTACTTAAAATATAAGGGCTGTAAACTTCATGAGAATGCATGTCTAGGCTTCTATAGGTCCTCACGGATCAATAACTTAGTAAGTACTTATGAGCCTATGAACCACTGTGACATATAGGATACACTACTGTGCATCTAAACTAATAACAGATAAAGTATTAACACAAAAACATAGAGTAACAAAGGAAAGAAAGGGAAGGGAAGAGAACAAGCAGAATGTCACCATGGAAGCATGGATCAGAGAAAACTATAAAGAAATATTACTGATCATCAAAAAATTTTAGAAGAAAATATGAGGAAAAATCAACACAACATCAAAACAGGCCAGGATTTATCAACTGTTTTCAAATAATAAACTAAAATTATCGGCACAAGCAGAAAAACTTGGAAAGTATGCAGATAAATATAAAGGAAAATTTTACAGCAAGCTATTCATTGATGACCCAAAACAGTTTATACAGAACTGAGAAACAAAGCAAAAGCAATAGAAGTAACACCAGAAAAGAAGAAACAGGCATATCTTAAAGAATCATTTATGTAGACCCTGTTGAACATAACAAAGATGCAGAATGGTAGAAGAGCTAAAAGAAACACTAGGAAGCTAATATACAGGATATGAAATCCAAGGGGGTAATAGCTACAGAGGTTGCGACAAAATTAAGAAAAGCTCCTAAGTGGAAAACCCCGGGACCAAATGCAGTACTTAAATTCCAGCTAAATGTATTAATATGCTTACACAGATTCACTGGTGAGTAAAAATTACTTACAAACACATCCCAGACACCAACCAGGTTAACATCAGGAAAAAGCATACTCAGTGTATCAGCAAGCCATCTTAAAAACTAAAGACCAATAACTTGCCTTCCGACAATATATACATTGTATATTAGAACTAATGCAGACAGAGTATATAGCCATCTAGGAAAAAATCATGTCAAGAAAACTAAGAGGTAATAAAATAAAGTCATACTGAACAAAGGATCATCTATTGTTAACCAAAGCCATAACAGAAAGTTCTGAAAAGGGGAAGAACCTATGTATGGCATGGATAGATTACCAAAAAAAAACATTGATAGCATCCCATACTAATGGATTATGGAACACTTACAAATGTACAAGATACTCCAAGCATTGATCAATTAAATTGTGCTGACTATGAAAGAGTGGCAAGCCAGTTTATACCTGAATTCATAAGTTCATACTTGGTTCCAGTTGACTATATGTAGCCTAGCCAACATTCCAACACATTTACCAAGACATGAACTAATACTAGACCCTGACTTACCTTTTGCCCCTTTCCATAATGGCTACAGAGGCCTCACAGTGATTGTATTAAAGATTGCTCATCCAGTCACCCAGGTTACTCTTAAAAGGAGATACAAAGCTACTCTGTTTAAATTCTTACAGAGCTGATTCCATAAAAGAGGTATTCTCTGTGAAAAATACTTATCCACCAACACATCCTGTTTATGTTTCAGTAGAAGCCTAGGAGTCTTGAGAAGATATTTAGTGTGGTATTAGCTTTGTGTATGTTTACGAGGTTACAAAGGACTAGGTCTTTCAAGGCTCTAAAGGCAAGGCAGAGAGGTCTTCTCAACATTCATCAGGAAATGCAAAAGAGTGATAGCACTTTAAGATAATCAAGGTAACTCAAGGACAACATACCCTTGATTCTTTTTAGCATGGAATTACTGAGGTTTCTTGATCTGGATTATATATCTATGCAATTGCATACCAGACTTGGCTTTATATTCTATTATTGGCTTGATAAGGGAGCAGTATAAGCAGGGAAAATATGCCCTTGGTGGTTAGTCTAGCTATACAAAGAATTTTCTAACAACAGTGGTCACATAGTGGCCAAAGGATAGGTCACTGTGAATGAAGGTGCTCATGTACCTAATGAGTGAATCATTTATTTTGGGGGGAGGGGTCACCTATGTGATAGGAACAGAAGTGTCCAGGTTTTTTAAAGGACACACTGATGCATTTTTTTAGCATTTAGCTTGAGTCCAAGCATGAGTGAGGTCATTCAGGAAAATACACAGGTCATCTGGGATATTTATGACAGCTCAGAGTTTGCAGTCATTGGCAAAAAGGACTTTGGTGTCAGATTTAGTGTCAGAGCAGTAGATTCAAAAAAAGGGGTGGTCCCATAAACAATATCTAGTGAACACTACTGATAGCAGCATTTTAGCTGAGAGTGTGCCTGCAGCACTAACAGGCTGGGCTCTGTCAGTGAGCCAGTTTGCTATCCAGCAGGTAGTACAGTGCTTTACATTTGACTGGATTAGCTTATCAATGATACCCAAACATATAATGTTATCAGAGGCTTTGGCCAAATCCAGGTATGCCATGTGAACTGATTTACCCCACTCTAATGCTTTAGTGACTTGTTCAAAATAAGTCCATGAAGTTTAAGAGGCAGGATCTACATTTAACTCACCCAAATTAGGTTGTTGCCATGTTTTGAACACTGATTATGCTCTTGGTTATGAGATACATAATGATGCACATCAGTGCCTTACAGATATGACTGTTGCATCTGATAGGTCTATAGCCATCTGGGTCATTTGTGGGTCCCCTTTGTGGAGTAGAATGACTACAACACATCTCCACACTTCTGGCATGAATACAGTGGACAGGTTGAGAATAAGTAATTACAATATGAAGTTAAGTGGGCAGAGTCTGGAAGTGACAGGAGGAAAACCTGGCGCATTGTCTGGAACAGTGGAGTTAGTGTCTCTCGCCTTGAAGAGATTGCTGAGGACTTGTCCTGGATGCAAATCATGGGGTAGTGTAGGCATGTTAATATGATGTGAATCATTTGGAAGAGAGAGAGAGGGGGGAGTAAAGTTTGATCTGAATTTGTTTACTAATGTGTTGGCAATGTCCTCATGGAACAAGAATGTGATGTAATTTTGCATTAGCACAGAGTGCGATGATATGGGCTAGTGCCAGCATAGCTAGCTAAAGTTTTGTAAAGAATGATATCCTTGAATATCAAACTGATGTGCACAATGCTTATGTTACAAATGTATTAGAAATGTATGGCATTTGAATACCAAACTGACTTGTACAGATCCTTATGTTAGAAACATATTAGAACTGTATGACATTTGAATATCAAAATGCATTTGCAAAGTGGTTAGTATTGAAAAATATATCAAGAGTGGGTCCTGCTGGAGAGAAAGGAAATATACATGCAGGTAGTAACTTATTAAATGTATATACTGTAACAGAGAACACTGGAAGAGCAGAGGTTAACCAGCTAGCTTACTTTAAGGAAAATAAGGGAAATGTAAATTAACAATTAAACCATTAAAATGGCATCCCACAGTGATGACTAGGACTGGAGATGGCAGGTTTGGAAGAAGCCATTGTTAATTAGGTTCAGTAAAAAAGGGGGGCGTGCTGTGATTGTTTCTTGGCCTCAGGTCTACCATCTTCTTCTCCTTTTGGCTTTTCCCATTAGAGGTCACTACAGCAGAACAGTGGTTCACAGAACAATTAGCAGTGGAGTTTTTATGGTGTTGAATTACCAGCCCAGCACCCAACCACAGAAGGCCCCCACACACATGCACACTCACACCTAGGGCCAGTTTAGAGTGCCCAATCTACCTGCAGCATTTCTTTGGGATGTGGGAGGAAACCAGAGCACCTGAACAAAACCCATGCTACTGCAGGGAAGACATGCAGACGCCACACAGAAGGTACCCCAGCTGAGAATCAAACAGGAGGGGGCAATGTTAGCCACTGCCCCACCTCTGGCCTGCCATAAACATTAGAAAAGCTCTAGATATGCATTTTTTACATGTCAATGCTAAATTCAAATCTCAACTTCAAAAGTGGACAGTTTAAGAACTTAGAATCAAGTGACCAGATGAGGTCATTCTGCCAGCCATGGAAATAATATTTTTTTAGATTTTACAGGTAGTAATCTTTGAGCATTGAGTATTCTGTCTTGAGTCTGACAACAAGAAGGGCCATTCACCACATCAACTGCCTTGTTCTATTAAGTAAGTAGGGAATAGTAATTCTCCTACATTAAGTTAGGAAAATATAGTGAAGTTTAGTTTAGGTATTGTTTTTCTTTACTTGTCTGTCTGTCCATCAATGTTATTTTGAATATTTCCTATGATTTGAACTCTGTGGTTTACTGTAAATATATATTCAGTATTTTCATGTTCTTTTATTATTTATTATTACATATATTTAAAACTTTTCTTGTGACTGATCCTTTTAGAACGTATTTAACCTTAGAGTGCTTGTATTTACTTGGTAACACTGTGTGGGCCACTCCTGAAGGCCTAGCTGTCTGGGTCAACTGCTACCATCTGCATTAGTGTTAATATTATACAATACAATTGGACACCCGTGGTTAAGAACCTTTGAGTAGCCTTTTTGTGGAGTGTCTGGTGGCAGTGATAACTACCTTATACTCTGGGCAGAAGGAAGCACAGCTAGTAAATCTGTGCCAGCCTTTCTCAGGTGTATTTGTGTGTGAAAATTAAATCTCAGATAGTGTGTGTCAGTTACTTGGGGCAGGGACACAAAGCACTGGTTTCACAGAGAGGGTGCTGGAGAACTTGGCTTGGCCACTTGGCTGAGGGCCTAACCCTACAGCTGTAGCAGTAGGGAGTCTTATTGAGGACCTGGATGGAGACAGATATAGAGAAATCCAGACCACAGAGTGAGTGTGTTCCCTGTGTGCTCTTAAGGGAAATTATACCTGGTACAGGGAGCTGCTGCATCTGAACATAATGTGTGTATCTATTTTCCTGAAAGTGAATGGTCTCCCCCTGATGTAGTGGTGAGGATTGAGGCTCCTTGATCAGTAGCCTAGAGAGAATTTGTCACACAAAACATTGGTCATTAGTATTTCTTAGGTTCCTGGCAGAGCTGAAGAAAATATTATGGGTATCCTTAGTGTGGCTTGTGATTCATAATTCATAGTTGTTCCTCAAGGACTTGATTTTGCTTCTATTTTCTTTATTGACCTTTTTGAGATTCTTACTAGCTGATAGAATGTTAAGTCTGATTTTAACGGTTAGGTGTTTCTTTTTTCCTATTGTATAATTTGTTGATAATAGCTTTGTTCTTAATTGTCATCATCATCATTCCCTTTTTTCTGTCTTTTCTGGAGAACATAATAATTATCATTCAGAAAGAAGGCTATTTTAATAAATTCAGTACTGATGGGAAAAATGATATACTTAGCAAGTGTATTTATGTGGTATACAGTATTTGAAAATAAATTATTACAGATATTTTTGTTTATGTGGGGTTCTAGATTAAATCCAGTAAAAAGATAAGTTTTGTATGTAAATAACAAGGACGGAGGTTTAGTTTTAATTAACCCAGTGGAATATCCTGCTTCATTAAATTTGTACAAAGTGTTAAAGTGGCAAATGAAAAATATGAGAGGTTAGTAGTAAAACTGTATAAATATAAGTATGATAATGTTTGGGATATGGTAAAATAGAGTAAAACTGTGTATAAATGAAGAAATAAAATGTTACCAAGAAAAAATATTTTTTTTGGAAAATAAGTTGAAGAGATAGAAAAAAAGATAGAAAAGTATGGTATAAGAATGTAATGGTAAAATGTTACTATGTAAAACTAAGGACAAATCTAACATAAACAATTCAATAAAAACTAACCAAATGATGTAATCAGAAAGTAGAGTGTCAATCTTTTTGTGAAGACTGATAATAGATAAATTGTCAGTAAAAGGAAATACCCGTATAGAAAGAAAACAATTATAGAATATGGTTACCTGGTCAACAAAAAGAAACTATGGTACATGGGTTTTGAAATGTAAAACATAAAAATGTTATGGTGGAAACTGTAAAGAATATTTTTTGAAGATTTAAAAAGTGGATAAAATAAACATGGGTTTGATTAAATATGGATATTATAAAAACAGAAGTAAATGATATATCAAAAAAATAGATGAAAATGTATTTTATGTTATACAGGTAATATGGAATGAAAGAAAAAATGAAATTATGTTTAATGGTAAAAAGATTTTAGCAACAATATTAAGCAAAATCAGATAGTGGTTATGGAAAAAGGAGTGGGGGTCTAATGGGGATGAAAATGTATTATGACTGCAAAGAAAATTATGAATATGTGTAAACAGATTTGTATAGCTATACATTTGTACATTTGTAAATCTTTGTAAATATGTAAATATTTTGTAAATAAGCATTTTTTTACATATAAATAAAGGATTGCTTTTTCTCATTTTCTACATGGAGTTGGGAAGTTTTGTCAGCTGTTAGCATCACTCTTGATTCAGTGACACTCTCCCACCTTTTTCAACACTCATGCCCGACAGGTCTTCTCTCATACAGTCCATCCACTTCTTTGCTGGATACCCTCGTTTTCTCTAGCCTTCATCCTGTCTATCTCAAATCTTCTTCACCAGATTGTATTCTGCTTTCCTGCACATGTTCCCAAACTGTTTTCTTTAAGTTTATCTGCAGTTGGAGCTACTTTGAATTTTGCTCTAATATCCTCCTAATTTCTTAGCCTTTCTCACAGTGTGCAACCTACCATCCAGCTCAGGCACTTCATCTCCATCACCTATAACTTCCTCAGTTATTCTGCCTTCACTGCTGAGGTGTATATGCCATTAAGTGGTACTTGACATACCACTGTTTATACACCTTACTTTTCAGCTTCCTTGTAATTCTTCTGTCATACACTACCCCTGTCACTCTTTGCCAGTTTGCTGCAGCCCCTCTGATTCTAGCTTTGACCTCCACATTCAGACTTCCCATCTCCTTAATCACCCTTTCCAGATACTTGAAGCTGTTAACCTGTTCCAGTATATATTTTACCTTCTATCTCAATTTTCAACTTCTTCCAATTTCCCCTACTTGCTGTCATGACAACAGTCTTATCTCTACTCTGTTTCATCCTATGTGTCTTCAGTTTTACATTCCATTCACTTATCCTTTGCTGAAGTTCTTGCTCAGAATCTGCCTATAATGCTACACCATCTGCATACCGAAACTTTGTTGATCTGTACCTTTCAACCTGTTGCTAATGTAGTCCATCACCAGTATGAACAGCAGTGGACTCAGAGCTGAAGTCTGATGCACAGCCACTCCCACTGGGAACCCCTCGGAGAGAGAACACTGTTCATACTTGAATCATTGGATCCTTGTACATAGCTTGCACTAATTGTACCAATATTTCCAGGACTTTGAACCACCGCAGGACTGCCCAAATTATCTTTCCTTGGATATTGTCATACTCCCTCTCTCACTCTCTCCAAATCTAGGAATGCCCAATTGGACTCTTTACTCAATGCTAACTTCTTCTCATCTGGTGGGAAAATATCTGGGTTTCTAAGAAACCATTTAATCCCCAGACTTGTCATGTGGGACATTGGCCTGGAGCTTCTCCACATTCTTCGCATGATAAACAAAACCCAGTACCACATAGTAGCTAACTACTATGGTTTGTTTTTTTAATTTGACACTATATGTATGTTTTATGGGTACTGAGATCTCCATACTAGCTTGGATGTGGGCATAGAATTTATCCCTAAAAACTGCATTGTGTGAAGCTGGGTCATTTAGGTGAAGAGGATGTCAAAATGTCATCAAGTCATCAGTTAGCTGGAGCAGATTTGATGTAGAATAGTCTCTGAAGATGGAGGAGTTTTGTGGTAACTTATGTCAAACACCTAAAGTAAATGTTGTTACACGGTGGTCAGATCTGACCAGAGATATGGTAACTGTAGGCTCTTAGCACAGGAAAGCTATATTTCTGAGAACCAGGTCTGATATTTTAGAGTGCCTTGTTGGGATATACTGTAGGCTAGTTGGTCTAAAGAATTGGCATTAATGACATCCAGAAATCTCTGTGCATGCATGTTTGCAGTGGTGCAGGTTCCTCAGTTAACAAAGGGCTACATGGATTCACCCAAAAGGATAGTGTCAGGTTCTAGGGTGAGGGATGTCAGTTTGCTAATGTATGCCTCATGTTCTACTGGGGTCATAGAGTATGGAAGTTGGCTACTATGTGGTATTGGGTTTTGTTTATCATAAGAAGAACACAGAGAAATTTCAGGCCAGTGTCCTACATTGCAAGTCTGGACATTAATTTTTTTTGGAAGTACAGATACACCCCCACCAGCTATAACATCCAGTTCTGTATTGGGTCTGAAGGAATGGTAGACATCATAACCCTGCACTGCTTGGGTGCTCACATTATTCTGAAACCATGTTTCTGTAACTACACATATACCAATATCTTCAATTGTTAGGAATACTTATAAGGAGTGACACTTCTTGTTTAGGCTTCTAGCATTGACAGTGCAACTTTTATATGATTTTGATTGTGGTTCACTATATGAGTAATTTGAGGATGTTTACCTTGCCTAAAAAGGCACCGTGATGAAAGAAAAAGCCTCAGCCAGTATACTGAACCAATGAGATAAGAGATGCAGACCATCCCTAGCAAAACAGCCAGAGTTGTCATCCATTTCATTCCAGGCTGATATATACAAGATCCCATTAGAATGACCTCAGTAGTTAAATCAATAACTGTTCAGCATCATTATTGGAGACTGTAGGATACTTTTCAGTACTAGCTGTACTCCCTTTCCAAATGCATTTTCAGAGAGCTCTAACATGTCCATCTTCGTGTCATCCAAAGAGGTTCAGCTTAAGTCATTCACTCCCAGTTGTGCAATGATTAGGCCATATGTGTATCTGGGATAAAAAGGACTTGAGAGCTTCAGTGATGTTATGTATCCTGGCACCTGAGAGGCAACTAACCATTGCCCTGTCTTTGCCTTGAGTTGAGATAAAGGTCAAAATATTATCACATGGATAAAAAATCAAAGGGGAATATTCCAGGGTGATTATTTGTCACTGCTGCTGTTTTGCCTTGCCCTTAACCCATTAACTCACTCAAGCCTAAAATACCTTTTTTATAGTTCCAGTTCACACCCCTGCTGCCTTATGGTGTCCAGAACTTTTTTGGGTCTGGCTTCTTTAACTAAATGACTTACTAGCTAATAATAGACAGAATTAGAAAGGACAAGGAGTTATTAACAAAATGACACTAAGACTGTTAGTCTAGAACTTTCTGTAATGTCTTAAAATGTAAATTGTCTCACAGATAAATAATAAAGGATAGAGTAGTGAACTATATTAAAATGTAGAGTGCAAATAGCTATGCTACAGGAGACACACTTGGAAAGAACTGAACATGTGAATTTGATAAAGAAAGGTTTTCAGGATGGTTATTCAGCGGAATACCTGAGACACAGGAAAAGAGAAGCACTTATATTAATAGTAAGAGGAGCTTCAATAGTGATAGAAGAGGTTAAAAAAGATAATAATGGTAGATTTGTAGTACTAAGGAGCTACTGGCAAGGGAGGAGGATTGCACTGGCATATATTTATATTCCACCGAAAACTGCTATTATGGAGCTTAAAAAAATTATGGGAGAAAGAATTAGCTTCCAGCAGGGAATATTACTTGTAGGTGGGGACTAGAATTTGGTTTGCAGCAGTGAGGATGTTTCTTGAGGTCCAGAAGGGAAAATATAACAAAAGAGGGTAGATTTTGAAGAAATGTATGAAAATATTTGAAATGGGGATATGAATTCAGTAGTTGGGGATCACAGTGAATTTACATATTATTCCCCAAGGTACAAAAATTGGGCTAGGCTAGACAGAAATAATATTTCACAGGAACATGTTGATTGAAGGTCTTGATATGTACCCAATAACAATATCCGGTCATGCAACAATGATAATTAAAATAAAGAAAACAGGGTAATTAAATAAAAACAAGAAACTGGTGCTTTCCCAACTATCTGTTGAAATGAGAGGAATTTAATGAATTGGTAGTGGAAATTATTCAGGAGCTATTAAAGAAGATATAAATTTCTTCTGAAAATATAGCTAGGGAGTGGGATAAAATTAAAGTGGAATTGGAAATAAAAGAAAGGGAGATATGGTTAAGAAGTAACTAGAATTATTTAGAGAAACTGATAAATGTTAAAGTATTAACAAAATAGTGGGAGATTTCACAGAACAAAAAGAGGACCAACTGCAGAACACTAAACAGAAAGTAAGGGATTACCTCAATAATATGCATGAGCTTAGAAATATTGTTATTAAGCAGCTATTTTTTGATAATAACACTAGAGCACAAAGACTTTTAGCACAATGACTCAGGTAACAGAAAGTAGAAAGGGCTGTCACCAACTTAGGGAACCTATAACAAGGAAGATAACAAGAGATCCTGTAGAAGTATTATAAAAATTTAGGAAATTCTATGAGAGTCTGTATAAAGCAGAGAAATATGGAAATCAAGAAAAGGTACAAATGAAAATGTTTATGGAAGAATTAAATATGCCAAGGTTAGAAGAAGCAGGTGAGGCTCAATTACTAACAGGATAGGAAGAGATGAGATAAAAATGGTGATGCATAACCAATCTACAGGAAAGTCCCCAGGAATATCATATATTCCTATGGAAGTTTGGAAGCTAGGAGTAAAAAAACTGATAATGATCTGAAAAGTTTTGTTTAATGGTATTTTAAGAGGAGAAGTACCAACATAACAAAAGAAAGTGGTGGCAGCTGTAATAGGTAAAGAGGGTAAAGATCCACCAGATCCAGCTTTATACAGGCCCATTTCAATACTAAACCATGGTTATAAAGTGTTTATGTCTATAATGGCTAAAAGAATGGCAAAAGTGATACCAAAATTGATGGATGTGGATCAATCTGTAGTGTTTAGCATTGTCACATCACTGAAAGAGGTTCTCCAGTTTGATTCTCAGCTGGGGTGCCTTCTGTGTGGTGTATGCATGTCCTCTCTGCATTCATGTGGGTTTCCTCTGGGTGCTCTGGTTTCCTCCTATGTTACAAAGACATGTGTCTATTACATTTCTCCCCAAGCCTTCTCTGACAATAGGCTCTGACCTAGTTGGGCTTTCCTGGTAAACAAATGTTAAATAAAAAAATGTGGTTTTGTGGTGGGGGATGCAAACATGTGACAACATTAGTAGAACACTGATGATCCAGAGGGAAGCAGAATGTAAGAAAATATGATTGCTGTTGGGGGCCTTGATGCAGAGAAACCATTTGACAGAGTAAACTGGGACTTTGCTAGCAGGACAATGGAACCATTTGCATTCCCTGATAAAATTCTAAGGTTGATTAGGAGGACAAATGAGGGATCAGAGGCAAAAATTAAAGCAGGTGTGTTCCTCTCTGATAATTTCTGCTTGAGTAGAGGAACCAGGCAGTGGTGTCCTCTTTCCCCTTTATTATTTGCATTATATTTTAGAACCATTGGCAAAGAAAATAAGGGACTCAGAAATTCAAGGATACAATTGGTATTTTAATCAAGAAAAGGTGGCTCTATTTGCAGATTATATGATTTTATACCTGAAAAAACACAAAAGGACATTACAGCAGTTTGGAACATTTTTTTTAAGAATTTTTATTAGAAGTGATGTTGAAAATGCAATCATCATATAAAGAATGAGCCATTTGAAATTATGTGAAAAAAATGATCATATACAGAATTAAACAAAATGTAACTATATACAAAATTGTTCACCATAACTCTTAAATATCATCTGAAATAGTTCCTATATATACAATATTTGCTGTAAAATTAAATTATTTTTGTAACAATTCATAAACTTTGTTCAGCGTTATCTATATTTATGGGGACAAGATAAAATAAAGTATTTAGGAGTATGGTTTAAAAATTATTCTGGAGTGGCAGCTAAGTATATGTGAGATGAGACTAAGCAAAAGATAATACAAAAACTGAGAAATTGTAAGCCTTGTTATATGGATATGGATAGTAAGATAAAATCAGTTAAAATGTTGTTAGTCCCCTTAGTCTTATACGCAGGACAGCCATATTTTTATCAACAGGATGTGAAGTTATGGATAGCAATTAAGAAAGAGCTGAAAGATTTTATCTGGGAGAGGAAGATGGCATGTGGGATAAACTAGATTATTCCAATAGAACAAGGCAGACTGGGATTACCCAATTTGAAAGGGTATTTCAGAGCTACACAGTTAAGGCTCCTATACATAGCACAAGCAGAATTCAAAGTGGAATGGGAAGGGGGATGCTGATGGAACAGGTGAGAAACTCAAGAAACAAGGAGAGACTGGAATTTTGGATGCAGACCTTTAAGGAGAATAAAAATAATCGGATAGAGTATTATATTCATAAAGTAGCAGAAAGTATTCTAATAACTAAGCCAACACGGGAATGGATAAAGGAAATTCTGCCAATAGAGATGACTGCAATTAGGGATACAAATAATAGGCAAGATGAGGCTGGAATTTATTGGAGAAAACTGGGAAAGGAACCAAGGTATTGGGAACAAATAACTAGAGAGGGAAAAATAATGGAATGGGAAGATGCCAAGAATGTATTTGGACAGCAGGATAGAGACTGCCTTCCTTAATAAAGAATTTATATCAAAGTATAGGCAAAGAGAAAGAAATGGGTGGGTCCTACATGAAAGACCAGCATTGGTAGAGTTTTTAGTTGAATCTAGAACAGAAGCTGCTGTTAAAAAGGAATGATTAGTGCAGCATATGTAATACTGCATGATAACTATAAGAATCAATCAGAAGAGATTAGCATTTATTTATTTATTTATTTTACATTTGTCTACTGGGAAAGTCTGACTGGATATAAGTCATTTTTTAGCAGAAGCCCATAGAGAAAAGCTCCACAAAAGCACATACGTATTCACTGTATTGTACATACCCTTAGTACACATTAGCAATATACATTAACAGTATATCACACAGTAATGGATATGATATCACATGGAAATGTATACACAACAGTATAGTCAGTCTATTTACAGATGCAAAGGAGGGACGCACCCTGAGTTCAAATTGACAGTATACATCTATATTTTATTTTATATCATACAGAAATGCTACAGCTGTCACTGAGAAGTGTGTACAAAACAGTGTAGAAAGATATTTTCAGAGTCAAAGCAAGGAGAATTGGGCAGTACCTAGATTGGGAATTGGTTGGTGTTGTCAAAGCAGGGGAATGCTAGGCTGATTGTAGATATGAAATCAATGGGTGTAGTTTACAAGATTTAAGAGAGGAGGTAGAATTTTCTTTACTGGTACTAATCCCATTTCTATAGGTTTTGGGTACAGTTTATGTTTTTGAAATATAAAATGTTCGCTTAAGAAGAGGTATGTTTAATCAGGAGCAGTGCATGAACACAGCCATGTTTTTGTCAAGTGAGTTTTCAGTGTTTTTTTTAAGTGGGTTAAGCCAGTAAGTGATATGTTAGAAGGCAGTGCATTCCAGATTTTAGCTATATAATTAGAGAAGAAAGAGTTTCCAGCAACATTATGAGCTCTGGTTACCTTTATTAGGGATTTCTGGCTAGAGCGCAAAGTCCTGTTACTAGAATATGGGTGTAGTATGTTTTGGATTTTTTTTATGGTAGATAGAAGATTTTATGGGCCATAGTTAGTTGGTTATAAAGTAGAAGTTGAGGAAGTTCTAACCATTCAAGCTGCTTGATTGCAGTGCAGTGATGTGATCTAAAGGGTAGTTTGAAGCAAATCTGGAATTTTGTTATAACAGGAGTCTAATTTTGCTGAGTCAGATTTTCTTAGGTAAGTAAGAATTGGAGAGGCGTAAAGAAGAGTTGAGATAAGATGTGTTTAGGCAATAGTTGTTTTTATGTCCTTTGTAAGATAATACTTGTTTCTACATAGTGTACCAAGTTTTTTGTGCACTTTTTTAATGGTCTGTGAGATGTAAATTTCAAATCTCATACTGCTGTCTATCACTACTCCTAGAAGTTTGGTGTGAGCTATGGGTGAGATGATGGTATTGCCCATGGAACTAATGTTAAATGAGGGCAGAGATAAAGTAGGTCTAGTGGGGTGGAAAAGCATGAGCTTGGTTTTGTTGGAGTTCAGAATAAGCTGGGAGTTGGTTAGCCACATTTCAGGTGCAGAGGAGTCTTGTGTTAATGATTGTAGTTCTTGTATAGAAGGGACAGCACATATTAGCATGGAGTCACCATGGTACCATGTAGGGTTGCAGTGTACAGATTATTAGTAAATAGTGAGAATAGTAGAGGGCCTTAGAAAGGATTGGGAAGAGAGACTGGATAAGCAATTCACAACAAAACAATGGGGGATATATTAACAACCAACCACTGAAAAAAAAATAGGTATGAAAAACAACACCAGTAATTCCAAACTATTTAATAAAAAAGTTACACTTCTCTAGTTCCTCGGACAACAGCCTTTGATAGAGTATAAAAACACATACCCATAATACATCTATTTATATAAAAAAATGGTAATTAGAACAATCAAAAAATTAAACAATTATAACAACCACTTCCAATTCAGTTCCCTATTTAACCGTTTGGGGTCAAAGTGCTAAATTTAAGAATAAAAACTGCCTCGTTCTGAATCAGCTTATTTTTTAAAGACATACCTGGAACAGTTTTTACACTTTGTATAATAGTACCTTTCAGGTTTTTACTATCCCAAGCATGACAGGTCATAAAATGTAGCCCTAAGGGGCTCTCTAATTTTTTATTCTTAATATCTCTAAGATGTTCTAAATATCTAACTTGAAAACTTCTCTTAGTTTCACCTACATAAAATAGGTTACATTCACATTTTAAAATATAAACAACCCCCTTTTGTGTTCCAACTATCAATGTCACATGGAAAATACATTTTTTCATTTATATAATGAAAGGTTGGCAAATTAAATTTACATATTGAACAATGTCCACAAGATTTTAATCCAAACTCAGAAATTTATCTTCCAAGCATCTGTACTGGAAAAGTGAACTGCGCATGAACAATCATGTCTTTAATACTTCTGCCTCTCTTATAAGAGACTACTAGTTTTTGAGACAAATGCTCCTGTAAATATTTATCTTGCAACAAAAAGTTCCAATAAAACATGACAATCTCAATCAATTTCTCTGTGAATACATTATATGTGGTAACAAAAAAAAATGTTATCTTTAACTTTGCTACCTACACTTCTATCTAGTCTCCCATTATTCCTAATGAAAATTGAAGGGCTCAGATCTTGATTTAAATGCTTAATAGTCATCTGTATAGAATGCATATTATAGCCTCTCTTCTCAAACATTACACAAGTTTTAGATATTTCCTTAGTGAGATTGCTAGAATTATTTACCCTACTAATATGTAATAATTCATTATATGGAAGTGTTCAAATGGTGCGGGTGGCAGCTTCTCCCATACATAAAATGATTAATATTATCAAACGTCCTATGTATTCTTGTTGTGATGTTCCCTTTTCCCCCTCCTAGAATGACATCCAGTTAAACAACATTATTACCACATTGCAAACCATCAAATGCTATGCCAAACCTATTCTTGTGGAGATCCTGAATAAATGACCACCATAGATCTTCCACCCTCACACAGAAAAATCAGATCATCTATGTATCGATAATATTTAATAACATAGTGTTGACAAAACTGCCCCCAGGATTCATTAATCCTTACATGGAGTGCAAGAATAGTGCAACAGCTGCTGCATGGAACATGGCCACCGAGCAATTCAGTAAAGGGCTCCCGGGATGTGCACGAGTGCTCCTATACTATTCCTACATGGACGCCACTGCCTAATGCTAATTATCACATTTGCTGGAGAAAACCATGCAAATGAGGTGAATTAGTGATTCATCAAGTAGGCAGGTGTTCGTGCAGGAATAGTGTAAGAAACAGAAATATGTTCAGTTACTAGCTGAACACATTTCTGCAAATAAGAAAATGGAGGCATGACAACTCGAAATAAAGCATGTATTATATCTAGTAGGTATGCCAATGGCAAAATATATGGCCATTGGCATGATAAATAGTTCTAATTTTTTTAAAATAAAACTTTTTTTTTGGGCCGATCTTGGCCATTTAAGCATAGGACAATGGCGCACAAGCGGGATCGTGTCAAAAATAAAAAAAGGGGGGGGGAATCAATTTTTACAGAAATCTGCAGTTTACCATTATAATCAATGTCATGCAGAATGAAAACAATACCAGGGAACAGTGGTTCCTAAGGAGAAAGGCTCAGTGTGAGTGTGGTAACTATGGAGTAAGACAGTGGTGTATGCAAATGAGGGGATTTATACTGAATCAAAAATTTCTTCTAAGTGTCAGACTGCACCTAACTGTGTAGGTGCTCCAACACCACCATGTAGACAGGACGAGCAGCTAACATGAAAAGGGTGTGTGTCATGCTTGCTGTAAGCACATTGGAGCTCAGTGGCCCATATTTGCACTTAGCTAAGCACAGCTAAAGAAGGGGGTGTGTCTGAGTATTGTCTTATTCCATGAAATGCAGAGCGTGTTCGTGTCCAGAGAGGGCCAGTTATGCTTAAAACTGTTTACTTTAGCTAAACGGGTGTGCATGGCGCGCACCAGGCCTAAAAAAAACCCAGGAAATAACAGAACTATTTACAATTGAGGACCGGGTATGCACGGCAGGCATTGGGGCTTAAACGAGAAGGAAATGGGAAGGGGAAACAGCAAAAGGAAGGCAATCAAGGAGAACTACCATAGCTGGTAGGTGGAATGTATCAGAATCAGCTAATTACAAAGGCAGCAGCTCAGCTCAGCACACTACTATGAACTATGCAAACACCTTTCAGTCTGTTTTTCCCACAGACTCTACACCACTGGTGTACACATTCGGGGGAATTTTAAAATGACAAAACTAACAAAACATGTTAGGGGCTGCTGTTGCTCTGATCTATCAGTATGTGCTAGAGACTAAGGGTGGTAAGAAGGATAATGCTGACAACCAACTCAGACCCAGGAAGAGGAGAAGAGTGTTCTGACCCAGGATAACCTATCAGGGGCTACACAATCTGGAGACAATAGAGTGCTACAGTGTGGACAGGGACATACTTCAGCAACTTGAGCTGTGCCAGCCTCACCTCAGACCCAGAACCAACAGAGGGGAACACATCCCAGTGGATACCAAGGTATGTGTAGCCTTAAGAATACTAGCTACAGGTACTTTCCAAAGACCAACTGGGGATATCATGGGGGTCTCACAGGCATCAGCATCCGAGATACTCCACCAATTCCTGGATGCCATGCGATCACATGCTGCTTAGCCATTTACTTCCCCAGCACCCGTGAGGAGAGGGCCAGAAATATGTGTCTCTTCCACCACATAGTGTAGCAGAATACCCGAAGGTACTGGGTGCCATAGACTGCATGCACATCTACATCAAAGCACTATCCAGTGACCAGGATAGGGTCTACCTAAACTGCAAGAGGTTCCACTCCATCAACTGCCAGATTGTGTGCGATGCCCAGGGCATTATCATGAATGTGTGTGCTGGCAGCCCTGGAAGCTATCACCACTCCCACATCTGGCATATTTCAAAGCTGTACCGTGTGTTTGCCAGTGGGGACATCTCATATAGCCATCTGGTGTGGGATGCTGCTAAGCACTGGAGTCATGGCTGATGACACCCATCAGAAATGCACCCACACTCACACAAGAATGCCATAATAAGGCACACGCACAAACAAGGATCATTATAGAGCATGTGTTTGGGATGCTCAAGTCATGGTTCTGCTACCTTAAGATATCTGGTGGAGCCTTGCAGTACTCTCCAGCCACATGTGCACACATGTTCATAATATGTGCCATGCTACACAGTATGATCCCGTGGAAACAGCTGCAGCACGAACAAAACGGGGAAGGGTCACACAGCCCCCCACCATTGCCAAGGTCTCCACAGGCACAGAGGGACTCAGAGGAGGAACATCCTGAGCCTGCCCTGAGCCTGTCCCTATAGGCAGATGGAGGAGTGCCCAGCATGCCCTGTCCTTGTCAAAGAGGCAATGCATAGTGCATACACTGACACAGTAGGGCCCGAGGGACTGTTCTCCCTCTCTGACTCACACACACAGTAAAATGGATACCAAACATCACACCACCTGTACCTTACCATGTATAGGCAGTGTACTGCATGCATCCCACATAGTCAGCCCTTAAGCACTATCCTCACAACAGCCTCAGGCACAAGGTAAGTCAATCTCCATAACAAAATAAATGAATGGAGTGGAATGTTCTGATAGCATATTTATGGTTTTGATTCAAGCATGCAAGGGAATGGGAAGGCTTACTGGAATAGCAGCAGACAACTGACAGCTATGTGGGACAGCAGGAAGTGTATTCCCAGTACTGGCCTACCCACACATTGCAGAATCACCCTAGTTGACAAATACCACTGCAGTATATGTGGTGAGCCAAGTAACTGGGTGGTCATAGGTCGCATGCATGGATGTCAAAGTGGGGGTCCCATACCCATCCTCAGCCTCAACCAGCAGATCAGCTGTAGAAAACCATACATAAATGTCTGGCCAAGGTCCCCACATGGTGACATCCATGAAATCCCCACCTACAGATTTTTACACAGTGATATCACAGCAGGTCTGGCAGTGGCAGTATGGCTTTGAAAGGTAAGAAGTCTGAAACTACAAATGTTTATGCCAGAACAATCTTACCTGTGGTTGATACTGTTATGCCTGTAGTCTCAAAGACAGGGTGCACCACTATGCTAAATGGGACCAAAATGTTAAGCAAATGTCAGCACAGTCTCTGAAAATGTGTATTGTGTACAGATGTGTCACTCCCCCCCCCCCATAGTCCCATAGAAATTCAGTAACATGTCTCTAGCCTTAAGCAGCATCCAGCCATCAACTAGAGTGATGGATCAACACAAACAATTGTCAGTAACACCAACAGTCAACTTACTGGTACCATCCCAGGGTTGCCCACTGCTGGCAGCCTGGGAACATATGATCATCAGAATGCACTGCCTTGCTACAGATAGTTTGCATCTGTCACACATGGCCAACAGGCCTGTGGCAAATATCCATGCCTCACCCACAGTGCCCTGTTAGGGAGTGTCATGGGGTCCATAACACCAACAAAACTCAGTCTACAAAATGCAAAGAAAGGCCATGCTGCCAACTGCTAGGAGAAAACCTGCCAGTATCAGAGATCCAGAAATCTGGACAAAGCCATGAATAATGGGGTGAAAAAGGTCCAAAGAGATGGACATCTTTGAAATACTGCTCTAATAATGTTATAAAGTTGATGGAATGATTGCAGTAGCATGGAATGTCTGATGAGTATAAAGTCTGAAACTGCAATGTCAACTGTCAGTAATATCTGACTTTGACCCTGAGTATCTTGCAAAACACTTTTCCTTGAAAGCCACACTTGTTTGGGTAACCAACAAGATATATGAGCCATGAATGTGGACATTCTGTGATACTCTGTACAGTCGACAGCCAGGACTAGGAGTCTAAACATGGGAATGATGCACTCATTGCAGGCAATCCTAATCCTGGAAGAAGGTGACATGTCTGCACCCACAGAACCCTGGCCCACAACCATGGGGAGTAACACACCCTTCCCTGATCATTCATCCTATGCAACATCCTGACCTCAAAATGTGGCCATTCAATGAGGTGGGCCATACATACATGTGAGACAAACACACACCTCCAGTCAGGTCAAACAGTCTGACACACACAAGACCCTCCAAGTGCAGTCAACCTTTGAGAAGACCCTTATGCAAAGTACTGGTAGCTATAGGCAAATATATCTGAACCAAGATACCCCTCCCCACATATCCTATCCCCTACAAATCTATCCGGAGTCTGCCTCTCACCCTGATCCTGTCTAACTTATATTACCCAACTGTGGAATGGAAATCATACCAGGCCAGAACAGAAATGCACAGAGATTCCACCACTGTAATATATCATCAAGGTGTTGGACTGTTTCCACAGCACCAACAGTCAGTTGCTTTTAGGCACACCTCTCAACAGGGTGGATTGTGCAAGAATGTGTAGCATTTGGCTGATAACACTGGTGTGTGCATCATTCATCCTGTATTCCTCTGCTAAATCACTATGATGATCTGAGGAGGTATGTCATGAGGTACTGAAACAATACATGACAGTGTCAAATGGCATATATGTCAGATGTCTGCTAAAACAAGCCCTGTACCCCTGGCAACCTGTACATTACTGAGAGAAATAGTCACAATCACCATATGGCCCATTGTCTCCCCATTTTGATAGGCTATCTCCAGATATACTGCACCAACAGGTTGAGAGGTATGGCTGTAGCACAAAACAAACTGGGCTGGAGTGCAACAATCCCTGGAATGGAGTCCCACATCTTCTAAAGAAAGTCACACTGGGCATGCTCCTACACTTAGAGAAATGTGAGTAGGATCTAGGAATGAACAGGCCTTCCCCACCCAGTGCACTTCCCATTGCCCTACCTTAGAAGTCCTGAAGATGTCCGTCACCGTAGAAGTCACTTTTGTCAGGCCTTATCCCTATAAGCTCTGTGGCATGTGCGATAACTTTGTAACACTATAGTAAAAATAACTAGTTAAGTAGGAGTTCTAGTCTCTGTCCTAGCAAATGTAAAAGTGTGTGTGTGTGTGTGTACATTTTCAAGTTAAAGCTTTTGGGTCCATTCAAAATCAGCACACTTCCTCTTCCCTATTTTAGCAGTCCTGCAGATATCAGTCACCTTAGCAGTCCCTTTCATCAGGCTTTAGCCCCATAAGCTTTGGGGTGTGTGCAATAACTGTGTGACACTATAGTACAAATAACTAGTTAGGTAGGAGTTATAATCTCAGTCCTGGCAAATATTAAAGTGTGTGTTTATTAATGTTTTTGGGTCCATTCACACCCAGTACACTTCCCCTTTCCCTACATTAGCAGCCCTCAGCTATCAGTCACCTTAGAAGTCCCTTTCATCAGGTCTCAGCCCCATAAGCTCTGTGGTGTGTGTGATAACTGTGTAACACTATAGTACAAATAACTAGTTAGATTGGAATTCTAATCTCAGTCCTGGTAAAAGTTTGTGTGTTTACAAGTTAAAGGTTTTGGGTCCATTCAAATCCAATACACTTCTCCTTTCCCTACTTTAGCAGTCCTGCAGATATCAATCACCTTAGAAGTCCCTTTCATCAGGTCTCAGCCCCATAATCTCTGTGGTGTGTGTGATAACTGTGTAACACTATAGTACAAATAACTAGTTAGATTGGAATTCTAATCTCAGTCCTGGTAAATGTTTGTGTGTTTACAAGTTAAAGGTTTTGGGTCCATTCAAACCCAGTACACTTCTCCTTTCCATACTTTAGCAGTCCTGCAGATATCAGTCACCTTAGAAGTCCCTTTCATCAGGTCTTATCCCCATAAGCTGTGTGTCACATGTGATAACTGCGTAACACTGTTGTACACACCACACCTCCTACTCCTCTCTCAGCTCCAAATTATACACTCCATTATTTATTCACCATCCTACTGTCCAACACTAGGCGCTATAATATCCCATTATATCCCATCCAGACTACTCAGGAGGTCCACCTAAGATGTTTTACAAATCTACAAGCCCAAGTCCAAAATAGGAGCCAATGTATACCGCTACCATCCCTCTATTGCTTGGAACAAACTCCCACAAGAAGTTAGATCACTTTCACATCCTAAAGTATTCAAACTAGCCACTAAAGAATACTTAAAAGGTCACTGGATTTGTATCTGTTCTAAGCCTTCTTGTATATACCTTCATTAAATAACAGACCTAACTTCCTCTGTCTTACCATCACTTCTTCTCCTCTATGTCAAAACATTTACAACTTAAACTAGTCTGCTTCATCATTTTTTTGCCTAACATTATCTCCTTTCCTTCTTCTGCAGTGTTCTTCATAACATTTTTATAGATAATTGTAACTGCATTTATATGATACCTGTTCTACAAATTTTATTATGAATGATTATAATATTAAACTGTGTTTGTAATGGTTATATTTTTGTAACTATATTTAGGAACTTTTCTTCCCGGGCCTCTGCTGAAAAAGGGCTTTTGCTCAGTCAGTCAATCCTGGTTAACAAATGTAAAATAAAATAAATAAATAAAAATAAATAAATCTCAGTCCTGGTAAATGTAAAAGTGTGTGTGTGTGTGTGTGTGTGTGTGTGTGTGTGTGTGTGTGTGTGTGTGTGTCTTTACAAGTTAAAGCCTTTGGGTCCATTCAAACCCAGTACAATTCCTCTTTCCCTACTTTAGCAGTCCTGCAGACATGAGTCACCTTAGAAGTCTCTTTTGTCAGGTCTCAGCCCATTAAGCTCTGTGTTACATGCGATAACTGCGTAACACTGCTGTGCAAATAACTAGTTAGGTAGTAGCTTTAATCTCAGTCCTTGTAAATATAAATGTGTGTGTCCTTCCAAGTTAAAGCTTTTGGGACCATTCAAATCCAGTACAATTCTCCTTTCCCTGCTTTAGCAGTCCTGCAGATATCAGTCACCTTAGAATTCCCTATCATCAGGCCTTAGCCCCATAAGTCCTGTGGTGTGTGCTATAACTGTGTGACATTATAGTACAGATAATTACTTAGGAAGGAGTTCTAATCTCAATCCTGGTAAAAGTGTGTGTGTGTGTGTGCATGTTTAAAAGTTAAAACTTTTGGGTCCATTCAAACCCAGTAAACTTCCCCTTTCCCTACTTTAGTAGTCCTGCAGATATCAGTCACCTTAAAAGTCCCTTTCATCAGGCCTCAACCCCATAAGCTCTGTGAAGAGTGTGATAACTGCATGACACTATAGTACAAATAACTATTTAGGTAGGAGTTCTAATCCCAGTTCTAACAAATGTGTGTCTGTAAGTGGGTATATGTGTAGTTTAAAGTATTGTGTGGCTTCTCTCATCCAGTACATCACCCATTGCAATACTTTACAAGAGCTGGTGATGTCCCTCCCTTTATAAATACATTTGGACAGCCTTCACCCTATAAGCTCTGTAGCGCATGCGATATATGTGCAACTCTGTAGTAGAAATAAATAGATGGGTAATGCTGTGGGGGGTTGTTATGTTTGTGTGAGAACTATATCCATTGGAGGGGTGTTTTGCTATGTTTTGCTGTTGCCCAGCCAGTACATGTCCCAGTGTTCACATTACAAGGCCCACAGTTGTCATACACTGTAGAGGGACCTGTGGGCACTCTGCAGCCCTATAAGCATTGTGTCATTTGCAATAACTATGTGACAGTATGGAATAGATAACAAGATAGGCTGCCCATCTAATCCTTGGATATCACTCTCCACTCAGGAATCATACACAAACACACTCAGGTAGGCAGCCACCCTTACATCAGTAGGTGGCCTGCAAACCAACTCACAGATAAAATCCACAGTGATAAAGCAGCGGACCCTATGTCAGACTGCTGAACAGTCATGAGTGGAATCCCATAAGTTGTGGACACAGGTCCCCTCATGTTTGCAACCCACACTTCTGAGGACCAGCCCAATACAAAAGCACCCTGGCTGACAATGTTTGCAGATGACTACAAGGTGAGTGCTATTATTACCCCCCCCCCCCACATGAGGTTGACATCCTTCACAAAGGCCTCTCTGAGACCTATGACTGTAGTCAGAACCCTGGACATAGGCTCAATGCCAGATGATGTGCTGCCACCCCCTTTGGGTATGACATGATTCCCATAAAGTAATACATTGATGGTAGTCCACTGAACACTGATGCTGGTATAATGGAACTGGGAACACAGGTTGAAAGTGAGCTCTATGGTGACCACCACAGTACCACTGTCTTCCAAAAGTCCTTCCATATGTCACTTCTCCTGACTCTGGGTTTTAAATCCGGGAAGTAAAAGGAGAGTGTTTCCCTGTACACTGCCCTCAGTTGGCCAATCAATGTGTACTATGGCCCATTTGCCATGTATCCCACTGGACACCCGCAATAACAGCAGAGACTGCAAATATACCTCACAAAGAGGATCTTAGGTACTACACACTTGCCCCATATTGACAGACTCCAACAACTGCAATGAATCTCTGTCTTATACTG